>NW_026623503.1:71284-77122 GCF_030028575.1 Malurus melanocephalus
TTTTTTTTTTTGTGTGTACTTAGTGTTGAATTTTCTGACGGTTATGATAGCTCAACCTTTGTGAGCTAGGATTCAAAAGTAATATTTATGTTTCTGTATGTAACGTGTAATTCTGATCTAAAATTAAATTTGATATTGTAGAATTCTGTATCTGATGAATGAACAGAAAAAGATTATTTGCTATTTCTGAGATTCTGTTTGGCTTTTTCAGGAATTGTTAACATGATCTTGCCAATAGTTAGGATTATTAAGGACATCTTAAACTACCTCTGCATGATACATATGCAGTTCTGTGAGACTTCTTGAATTATATTAGCAAAAGTCAAACCAATTGAAAGAAAGTAAAGAAATCTATAGATGACACAAGTGGAAGAATGTGTCTTTAACCACTTCTAGTCTGAACAAATGTGAAAGCACTATAAAAATAAGTGGGTGTCACTCTAAGTATATACTGGACAATTCTCCTTTCAGGCATGATTTCATTCTCRAAAGTGACATGACACTCTTGCTCAACATTCCTGTAGAATTTGAAAGAGGAGTCAGAATAACTTTTGTGATGCTTCATGCCTGAATATTTTGCACAGTACTGTTCCGAGTGGCTCAGCTGAAAAAAGTGAGGAAGAGCACACACAAACTAGTTTATACTTACTTATGCAGACTTGTTTACAAGCATCCACTTAAGAGAGTTGGATACTTTCGCAACCTGAGTTCATCTTTAACAGATGTCACCAAAGGGATACTTTTAAAAACTGGGATTACACAACTGTAATAAGGATACTGTTTAGCAGGAATGACTTCTGTTACAGAAAGTGARATGGAAGCAAGAAATAATGCCGGATGATTAAAGGAGCCAAGGTTGGTTTTGTATATCTGGTAATTTTCTTTGTAAAAAAACAATGAAATGCCCACCCCCACAAAAAAAACCCCAAAAAAATCAAACCACATCTCTCTCCATGTCTACAGAAAGCATATGTGGTGTCAGAATCAAGGCACAACAAAGAGAGGGTTTTTTCATGCTGTATTTATAGGTGTTTTTCTGAGCAAAGCTTTTCTTTGAGCCACACCCTAAGCTTTCATGCAACAGCTTGGCTTTGCTACTTTGTTATGGACATCAGCTTGTTTATTCACTTAAGGCTGAAAACAGAAACTGACAAGRTTTATTAATAACAATAGAATGGCTTAATTCACCAATTCAAGAATCCTTCAAATCATCAACAGAAATTGTAGTCTGTTGTTTGTAATTGTAATTGAAATTGTAAACTTTTGATTTTATATATAAAATACAGATGCATGCAATATGTTTAACATCAAATACTAATGAATTATTAAAACTAGAGGCTTAATGGAATCTCAAAGAGGTTCCAGTGTCTAATGACAAGCAATTACTTAAATAACCATTTCATGTTGTAAGGTTATTCCTTCACCAAAGATGTCATGGTATTCTCATAAATCTCCGTGTCTTTGCTTCCAAACTTTTGAGAAAAAAAAATAAATAGATACCAGACCAGTAGAAGTAAGATGTGTACTGTCTTTTCAAGGTTTGCCTGTTTCCTGAGGGAAATGCCACACTTCACAATTCCTGGTAAGCAAGACACGCATGCATATAATTACAACCCATGCATATTATTAGAACAACYAGTTCTGCATCTGTATTCATCTATTTTTTATGCTTGTAAAAGGTGGTACCAAGTATAACCAGTAGGATGATAACTGCTATCTAAACATAAAAGTATGGGTTAATGTAACTAAAATTTAGTTGATTGAAACTACACGATGCTTGTGTTCCTTATAATTTATCAATTATAATTGATAAGTGTAGAAGTAATATCTGTAGTATAACCTGGAACAGGAAAAAAAGTAGCTTCCTGTGTGTTGTTGCTGATAAAACAAGCATACCCTTTCTAAAAAAAAAAAAAAAAAAAAAAAAAAAAAAAAAAAAAAAAAAAAAAAAAAGCCCCAAGAGAAAAAAAGTAACTTCCATGCTGGAGAAGTAAAAGCAATAAAAACTCTTCTTCCAAAGTAGGCTTTTGAGGGTTATACTTGTTCGTATTTTTCAGACTTAAAGGAGCAGCATTAAAAAAGGCTACTAGGAGTTATTTTGTAAAGAGTTAGCTCAGAAATTACTGAGCTCAAGAAAGACGTTGTAAATGAGATAATGAATTGAAACTCATCTGAGCTTCTTGTAGTAACAATTGTTTTACTTACTGACGATTTTTGGGCAAYTTAGTATAGGACAAAAGTGCAAAACTGAACTAAACTATTTTACTTTTTCATTTGACCATGATAGGTTAAGATGAGCAATGTGAGTATTTTGCCTGGAAATTTGTGAAAAACACAAAAGGTTTTAATCTGAAATTAATCCTTTGATAATGACAAATAAAGATTTGAGCCCAACATATAGCCTGGAATGTAATGACAATGGCTCACCCAGACGTTCTGATGTCAGCCCATGACCGGCATGGTGCTAACTGATCAGAGGTTCCATGGGCTGTTTCGTGTCCCAGCAGTGAGGGTGCAATGCAGGTATTGCTGGCTGGCCACCTGGGAAGCAGCTGCTGTCCACCCTAAGTCAGGCAGCTGGCAGAAACCCAATATTGAGAACTCCTTGGTTTTGCATAGAGAAGGCAAGTGGAGGGAGTGGAGTTTGCAGGGGTATAATAGAGGTAAGAAAAGAGAGAAATAAGTGCAAAAGTATAAGCTGTTACCACCAAACAGCTAATGGAATCTGCTGCTGTTTGCAGCCTCTTACTGGCGGGCTTTTGTTACAGGTCACTGTAAGTACTCAGGTCAGGATTGCAAAGATCTGCAGGTTTTTACAGGGTGTGCTGGAAACTGGATGCTTATCCTTAGGTGSGTACCAGTGCTCTCATTTCTCAATACTGTGCTGTTATCTTCACAGTGAGGCCACTTTCTGATCATTTTTCTCTTCTGTATTTGCACCATGAAGTCTGATTTTGAGACCTATGTTTGAATTCCTCAATTCTGGTATTTCTATTTTTGGTATTTRTACATACACCTATCTCAAAATAAGTCAGCAAACAAGAATATACTTAAATATTTAAAATAAAACAGCCAGAAGTTTATGTTAAACAGTAAACAATTCATTATTTTTGTTTAAAGACTAAAAATACTTTCTGTTAACGAATATGCTTGACRAGTTTCTCATTCTTAAAAGAAGTATTATGTCCATCATCAAGCCATCATTTACACTCTTTTCCCTTCTCTCCTAAAAATCATTCTCTGGAAACATTGGAGTCATTGGAGACAAACTTCAGTTTTCTATGCCTTCAGTATTTCTATTTTCAAGCAGCCTTCACCTTTGAGCAGTCTTTTTTTTAGACTAAATTAACAAAACAACAACAGCCTTCCATGACAGCAGAAATTAGATTAGTTTTGCTAACTGAAAGTAAAATAAGGTTGTCATTAATGGATTTTATTTCATAATAGCTAAAATTCTTGTCTGGAGTGGTAATCCTCTCAAACAGGCATGAGGGAACTCTCCCTTTATTATTTTCTTTGCACTACATGACAAAGCTTTTTACTTGGTCTTTTATTCTTTTGTCTTCTTGGGGCATCTGCATGAATGATGCAATTAGATTTACATATTTGTAAATTGATGATAAAAAAGACAGAACCGCTTTCAAAAAAGTGCAAATCTTTGAATTAAGATTAAGAAATTTTACTTGCTTTTGGACAAAGAGTGATTTGAAGACTGTTCATGTACCTGTCTCTCGCTGCTCTGGGTTGTGTTAGCAGTGTATCGCCTCTGTTCTCTTTGCTCCGAGGCTTCTGTTGAGCAATGACTGCATTTATCTATGTGATGTCTGCTTTTCCAGTTTGCTCTTTGGAGATTAGGTATTCTTCTGAAGTGGCGATTTCTCCTTTGAACTCCAGAGAAGTACCCCCTTGATTCTGAATACTTGATTCTGAAGTATTTTGGGCTGTTTACTCTCAGGTAAGGGAAGTCACTTCTAAAACCACTAAATAGCTTCATGGCAGGTTTGCAGGCTTTCAAGTGATGGCAACAAGAGAATATTTTAAAAGTATACACCGTGTACTCTACATTATTGACACCACAGAAGCTGAAGCACTCTAATTTACAGTGGTTTGTTGCTTCATAATGCTCACAGTTCCCTGCCTATACCTAGTCTTCCTGCATGGTTCCTTTTTGAGCACATGCTAAGACAGAAGACACCAAGCCCCACATGGCTTGTGGGTAGTATATTACCCAATGAGACTTTATGATGTTGTTCATAGCTGTAAGAAAAGGTTTTAACAGAGTTTGGCAAGAAGGAAAGCTGTATATTACTGGCTTATTTGTTCCTAATGGGCAAGCAGAAGTCTGGACCACTACGCTATAAAGAATGAAATATCCAGAAAAATACTTGGAATAATAAAATAATGAATGTAGGAACCTTCATATTGTGCCTAATTAGAGAACCTTAAATAAACCAATTTTTTAGTAAATGGAGAAAGAGGAGAAAATTCTGCATGAAATATTTTCAGGCTAACCATTATGCAAACGCCCACTGCGGGAAAAACACACGAGACGCAGACAGGTCCAGGTGCTTCTTTATTAATCTTCGGATTTCAGCTCTGTCTATCTCCAGCAACTAGCACGCTTTATATACACTTTTCTTATCTCCCGGGTTCAGGGAACAAACCAATTACACAGGTCCCAGCTAGATGACACAGCTGGGCACTCTCCAATCTCTATGTAGCATGTTTTTGTCTTTAATTGGTAGAATACTTTCATTTATCCAATCCCATGGCTGGTTACGTCAACCCAGCTCCATCCCTCACCACATCTCTTTGCTCATGCGCACATACTGAATCCAAAAGCCCAGCCTCCCATACACAGCTCTAAAAATGGCCAAGGCCACRGCACCATTAGAACCATTCAGTGCAACGTTTTGTGCAGGAATGATATAATAGCATGATGTTGGTTAATGCATTATGACAGCATGTGAGAAGTATTCTTCCAGTACCTGAATAGAGCCTAAAGGAAGTTACGCTTTCCTTCTAAGAATTTATGTTTATATTTGTAGTATAATTATAAAATATTAACTATTAGCAAATTTTTCTCACCATAATGATAGTATTTTTCTCTTTTCTTGATTTAACAACTGCAAGACTATCTTGGTGCTATGGATTGTTGCATTTTATATTGAAGAATGAAGTTAACAGAGGTCTAGATAGAAATAACATTACTATCTATTTTCAACAGTTACAGGGATGAACTGAATAAGGTAGGTTTCATGGGGTGATTTTATGATGGTACTCTATTTGTGATCATCTGCTTTATGCCCAGAAATGGGTCCTGTAGCTTTAAGGCGAATCTAGGGGTGGGGCAGGAGCCAGGGAAATCCACTCGGGCTTTGTTCAAAGCTCACTCACCTGTGCTTGGCCGGTATGTGGAGATCGGAGGCTACATTGTAGCTCTTAGCTAGCTTGGGTTTTGTTAGCACAGGCAAGGTTTCCCTGGACTGGGCTAGCAATTCTTCAGTGGCTTCTGTTGTTTCTTCTTGGACTGTTTGGCTTGGCCTTTGGTCCGAGATCAAACAATCCCCGAGAGATGGTTGGCATGACCTGCAGGGAGCTGCTGGAGTACCTCCACCCAGCGTCAGACCTCGGGGAAAAGCTAAGCCAATGAAAGAAAGAAGTCTAAATCCACCAGCTTCGTCTCCTGTGAAGAAGAGATCAACATCGGAAGTTCAGCAGGTTCCCATGTGGTAGTTTTTTCCTTCCCTGAGCTGCATGGATTCTCTCTTCCTCCCCCACGACAAAACTGTGCACCATTTTGCTTTTCCCTTGCACGTGGCCGGCTGATTTTTTTTT
>NW_026623503.1:77177-173475 GCF_030028575.1 Malurus melanocephalus
GGGGGCGCAAGGTTCCGAAAGTTCAAAATCTAACAGTTATTCATTTTTCCCCTTGTCCTTGCAGGAACCTTCTTTGTTAAATAAACAGTTTTTTTGCACTTTCATCCAGAAAATTCGTATCGGTGGGAAGGGATTGCTGAAACCCTTTCCTTTAGAGGAATCATTCATTGCAGAGCTTTTTCTCCTAAAATTGTCTCTAAACCAGGACAGCAGGATAATAGAAGAATAATAAATTCCCCTTTATGCTTGTAAATCAAAGACTATTCAAAGACTCTCTTCTAGTCATTACTGATAGGAGACAGAATTACATCTTGGTCTTTCCTGAACCTCTGTGCATTCTTACTCAAGTAGCCACAGCAGGCCTCCCTGCCTCAGCATGTCTGGTCTTCATCTCATAAATAATTCAGTGTAGCACTTCTGTGAAAAAAGAGTATCATATTGATACCTATGGTTTATGTCAAAGTGACAAGCTGCTTATGAGGCCTATGATTGTAAACTTTCTATAAACTTCTTTATGTATTATCAACATACAATGTAATAGCTTTCAATATATTATCGATAATATGTTGTTATAAGTTTTCATATGTCATTATAAGTTTTTATATAGGTTATTAGCAAGATACAGTGGATCAGCTGGATGTAATCCAGCCAGCTGGATTGGTATGTAGAAATGTAAAATCACCAAGGGGCATGTTGTGGGTTAAGGTTTCTCCTTTTGTTTCCTTTCTTGGGGAATTTTTCTTTCCCATTTTGTTGCTGAGATACACTGATTGCCAAATCATTCTTTTGATAGCTGGGCAACTGGGGAAAAGAAAAAGAGCTTCCACCCCACCCAAATGATCTCCCTGAGCACTCCTGCCTGGCAGTTTTGTTTTTTTTTTCTATCCCTCTCTTTGGAGAGAGGGAAGTTCTCGAGGGAGTTTTGGGCTCGGAGGGGAGGTGTGTCATGGGGGGTCACTTCACTTCCTGCCCTGCTTGGCTCGGGGGAGGAGGTGGACCTGCTACCTGCAGAGGAGAGCTCACCTGCTCTTCTCTGCAGAGCCCAGCATCTCTGCTCGTTGGCTCCTGTTTGCTGCACTGTGATCTTCTGCCCCTGTGTCTTGCCGGGGATCCCTGAGATTCCAGCTGCAGTGGTTGAGTTCTGCTGCATCCGATCTGCAGCCATGGTATTCTGCTCATCTCTTTGCTCATACAGCTGTTCTGGGGTTTCTTGCCGTCCAGAGGACCACTGAGATAGGCATTTCCACCCTGAGTTTGCAGAGGAACTTTTCTCCATCCACCTCTGCCGGTTTGTGTCCACCATTGGCCACTGGGAGATCTGGGACCAGCTGGGACCCGCGCCACAGCACCCACTGCAGCCAACGGGGAATCATCGCACCCACCCTGCCCAGCTGGGAAACAACAGTGCCCCTGCCGACTGGGACCATAACTGCACCAAAGGAGAGGGTGTATTTCTGTGTGCAGCTGTCACTGGGTTTGTGACTGAGTTGGTTGTTGCTATTGTTGTTACTTTTTTCACCTTGTTATGCATATTAGAAAAAACTGTTATTCCCTTTTCCTGATATTCTTGCCTGAAAGCCCGTGATTTTTCAAAGCTATAATAACTCGGAGGGAAGGGGGGGTCATATCCACCACTCCAAGGGGGATCCCTGCCTTCATTGGCAAACACCTGTCTTTCAAACCAAGACAGGGCATAAGTCAGAAAAAGCTCTGAAGAAAGTAGACAGGTAGATGCTATAACAAGGAACAGTAGAGAGCATTAATGAGAACTTGGCAGAAGCACAAGACAGTCAGCAAAATAATGGAAAATGAAGACTTGGAGGACTAGAAAAAACCCATGAACATCACAACTGCGCATGCCCTGAAGAGAAGGGTGAAAAGTCCACCATGATGAAAAGGATATTATCTCATTAGAGGGAGACCCTCATGACCACTGAATTGAAGATGACACATGTGCACTTGCAAAACTGTGATATCATGTATTTCCGTGCCCATGTATGGTGATGGGCGTATGTGGGGGGTGTAGTGACAATGGTAATATTACACCACGCTTGCTTTATAAATACCTGCCAATTCTAAGTGAAGGCAGGTGGGTTAGGAGGAGAAATCCCCCTCACCTCCAGGGCTACACCAGTGCTGCAATAAACAAATACCTGCTCTATAGACACCGGTCTATGGGGTTTTATTTCTAAGACCTTTTCAGACATCAATATGATACAAAAGAGTCACAGGGTAAAAACTATACTGTAAATTCTTCAGTAAGCAGCAACTTCCATCATAAATCTGAATTACTTTGGCCACATGCAAATTTGCATGCCAAAAAAAAAAAAAAAGTATAAAAAGAAATTGCCTGAAATCCTTTGATTTAGCCAGATAATATAATAAAACACAGTTGTCTTATTCTTTTTATGCCAGGCTAGTTTATGTTTCAATACCAAACAAACTTTGGTTGATGATGTATCTCATACATCATCAACTAGACGTTATAAAATTTATAGTATCTTTCTAGAGCTGAACTTAATGATCTCTGTCCAACCCAAACATACTGTATATAGTTGCATACTGAGACATTCCTCATTAACACAGCATCTTTTTTTCTAATCTCCCACAGATGCTATTTCAAATGAAGTTTCAGGTGCTGCAGGACAAGCTGAGGCCAGCCTAGTTTTTCATCACACAGTAATTTGAATTTACATTTGGTTTCTTAAAAATTTAACTGGGTAATTGCAAACATTAGGTTAAACCCCCTTCCCCTTCAAGAGCCATAGAAAGTTGAAGTGATTTGAATGAAATTACCAGAGGAAATACTTGTGTGAGGACTTGTCACTATTTCTGTGGTTATAAGGGATTTTTTTAAGTGGTTTTTTTTTTCCTGTGTAAATGTAACATTGCAATACTTCAATTACAGGCATCAGAGTTTATTTTGGATAGTTGGAAAACTGTAACCTTGCTACTTAGAAGGTATTTGCTCCATTTTAATAGATGCATTCATCAGTAAGTAATATTTTATATTAGTAAATCAAGATGGTATATTTTATTTAAATATAATTATCCTGGGAGCAGCACCTAATTTTTTTTATCTAATATCTCTGGCCTTTTCCATATAAACAGARAGAGACTCAATGGGTGAGAAACGAGTGTGGAATCAAAGTGACAGAATAAAGAGAGCAAAGTCTGAGAGAAAACAATTTGATTATTAGAATTTTAATTTAATTTGAAATAGTACATGGTAAGAGATGAAGATGCAGAGTCACATAGTTGGAGTATCTGAGCAGCTTGGTAATTGCTTCCTTTTAGATATATTTTTCAAGTCGAAGATTTTCACATCTCAAGATTCTCCATATGCAGACAAGGGGGATAATAARAAGGAAGCATGTCAGCAAGTCACCCTTACATACAGGTGAGCTCCTAGATGTGCTGAAATAGCATGAAAATGCAACAAGGGAAGCATCTCTTTTCATTATGTATGTACACATAACAATGTCTTCTTGCCAAAGTATTAAAAATACTTTAAATAATAAATTTAACAACAGTATCAACTAGTCCATGCTTCAATTCCATAGGCACTGCCAAATTGCTGTGCAGTATCTTGAGTTTTCCAGAACTTTGCTCACCTGTAATATTACTTGTGTTTATTTTATGGGCATGCCATCAGACCTACCACACATTGGTTTCTATAGCATTTCAAGAAAGACAGATATCATGTGCGCAAATCTATACTAATAACCGTGCTTCTGTTGTAGTTTGGTAGAGGTAATGAAGAATTCTCTATTTTCAACCGAAAGGCAAGTTACTCTTCTTTATATGGAAGTGCTCTATGGGCCTGTTACTAAGTAGATCAGACATGAAAAGAATTTCAGGTCTGAAGCCTTTGGTCTTTTCAACCAGATATTCCACATTACTGAGTTCACAGCAAAACTTGTAGTTAATCCTGGGAGCTAGAAAAGGGAGGAAAACGCCTCCCTCCAAAACATTTCATTGAAACGTGTAAGTAGTAGGGAATTGAGTACGACAATACTCAAGCAGCAATATAACAGTATCCAGATTATTATCTTAACTGCTGGTGAATTCCTAATCTGAATTCTAGATGTCGCTTCTGATTTTAGAGATCTGTTACTTTCATAATCCTTATGTCCTGAATGCAAGCACTAATTGATACCTTTATCTACATGACACTGTTGTCCTTTTCTTTTGTGACATTGTATTGGCTTTGCGCAAACACGGAACAAAAATGCGTATTTATTCTGTTTTGTAGGTTCTAGAAACTGTGATGCAGGGAAGCAGTCTAATTTTTCCCAAGTTGTTACTTTCTGTATTCTGCATACATCAGTTTCATAAATTTAATGCCATAGAAGGAAATGACTTATCATTTCCTTAATGACTTATCAAATTATACAGTATTGTAATTGGGAAAAAATACTTCCTGATTCTTCTTGAAATAGCTGGTTATTTTGATAGTTGCAAATGTTATTCAGTACACTTCTTTAAGAATCTGTTATGCTATGACTTAGTGACTTTTCTCAGCCATATTCTGCTGGGTGCAGCATCTCCAAAGATGTGCTTTTAGATGTTCTGTATTTTAGGTAAAGGAATCATACATATTAGGGTTTTTAGCTCTTCCAAACTTAGTGTTTCAAGTGCATGAGTTCTTATTGCTGCTGACTAGAAATTACTAAGCAAAATCACTTGCTGTTTCTTAATGATAGTGTTTAAAGAGAAAATATTGTCGTAGAATAAGAAAAATCCCAGCAGTCCCAGTTGTGTTTTATGAATGTGTAGCTCTGTATTCCTAAAAAGCAACTAAATAAGCAGCCATTCCTTTGACCTTTCTATCAGAAGCTGGGCAAGAGGAAAGCTAACCATGTGACCACGTGTTGGTGGGAAATTGGATAGGACCACTATTCTTCATTAAAATACACATAGAAGTATTAAGATGCAAAATAGCTTGCTCACTGTGGGTGACCAGGACACTGGAAGATCTAGGAATAGAGCCTAGGGTCTCCTCAAAACCAGCCCATTCCTCAGTTGTGAAGCAGCTCTCTCTTCAGGATCAGTTATTTTCTCTTTTTTGGTCTAGGTCCCTGCCCATACAGATTTGGTTTAGGTTTTTTTTTTTTGTTGTTTGTTTGTTTGGTTGGTTGTTTGGTTGTTTGGTTGGTTGTTTTTTTGGTTTGTTTTTTTTTTTTTGGGAGGATTTAAAGTTTGGGGTTTTTTGTTTATANTGTTGTTTGTGTGTGGGTGTGGGTTTTCTTTTCGTTGGTGTTTTTTTTAAGGGGAGGATTTAAAGTTTGGGGTTTTTTGTTTATATTGTGATTACGGAAATAAGGATGAAAGTACTCAAGTGAGCATCTGCTGCTAACCAATTTAAAATCAAACTCATTACTAGCACCACTGTTGATAAAAATGATTCCTGGTTTATGGCATCATTGGCTCCCTTTTCATTATGTTCAGAGTTTTTAAGGTACAACTAAAGTAAAATGGAATAAGAGAAAGATTTTGACACTCTAGACAAAGCAGAAAGAAAACACCAAGATAGTGATAAAGTTAAGATTTTTGTTTTAGGAAAGTCAGACTCTTGCAAGATCAAATCCTGTCACTCACTTTTAAATTCCTTGATCTCTTATATTTCCATTAAAAAAAATRTATCTCATGAGCCAGTTAATTGCAGTGGTTCTTAGTAGTTTTTCTTCAGTGGCTGTGCTTGCACTTTGTACTTTTGGGAAGAGAGCTATGTGGAATAAAATAGGATCACTTAACAACTTCCCCATTAAAACAGAGAGGTTCTGTTATCTCTTAAAGTGCAGAGCAGCAATGCCTATCATATTTTCTTCTCTCTGAAGTGACTCAGTTCCTCTTGTCTTCTCAATGTGAACAATTGCAGCTTTCGGGTTACCTTTCAGGTTTTTTAGACAGTGTTATTGCTCTTTCCATAGCCTTGTGCATTTCGAACAAACTCACAAGTCTGAGTTCAGCCTCATGTCACTCACCAACTTTATTCAATTCGTTAATGAACCTCTTTCCTCTGTTTTAATTTCACCGAGTTCATCAAATATCTGGGCACTACAGGTGAATATATGAATGCACAAATAAACAGCATAGATTGTTTGCTAGGAAGTCAGGCATGTGGTAAAAAAAATTAGTATTTGATATCCAGTAATTTACTTAGAGCAACCTATATTTTGTACGCAGAAGGATTATACAGCTGACATAGAAACTTCGCATTTTGTTTGTTCCCTGATCTGAATGGTGTTAAACTCTCATTTCATTGTTGGTATACTTTTGCATTTGTAATACTGACAATGATTGTACAGAGGCATAGCTATAATCTAGAACAGTGTCATCTGGTGGTGGTTGTAAGTCACAACATTTAAATATAAAAGTAAAATTAGCAACTGGATGTAGAAAAATGCTCTGATTATCCCTTTTATTCATAATAAAGCTTTTAGGGTTCTAACCACAGCACTATAAAGGATTCCCTTTGCACAACTACTTCTCCTTCTGTAGGTTGCAGGTAAAATGAGCTACCCCAATTTTCACTGCAGTGTCAGGTAGCATGCTGCGTTTCATAACCTTGGTGCTGAAGTAAAGATCAAAACACTTCTGAACTGAAACTGATTACCATGCACAGATTATCATGCACTGTGCATCCATGCATGACACACTCCCTGACTACTTTAACATCAACAATAATAATATTTTGTATTTTAGGAGTAGGAATAGAACCTGCAAATATTACCAAATAGAGTAACACTCCATAAACTGTGTATAAAGAACAGTGGTTTGTACATAAGCTCTGGACAGTAACTCCCTGTTACATGATCAGTGCTCCCTTCTTAATAGGTATTTTTACTCTGTTACTAGTTCTTGTTAATTTTAAGTAACACCTATTATTCAACATGAACAGCATGATGATGAAGTAAAGAAAAATTCAAAACTCCTCTCCAAAAAAAAATAGGAACCAACATTAAAATGTTATCAGAAATGCTACATATGTTATGTTACATTTTTCTATGTAACATATTTGTGTTGGATAACTAGATTGAAAGAACTAGCTGCTAGCAAATTCATATGTCTTTCATAAAGTATTTGGATTTGAATGTGTGGAGAAGTGTATTGAAAGCCATATTCAAATTTATGTCCATGGCTTTTTTATGACTTTCAGAAAGCTACAATCTTAGCATTTTAAAAGTTAGATTAGATTGGCTAAAGACTATATACATGAATACTTCAGCCTCAGTAGCAACTAAGGTAGTTGAGATAGTGTCAATAATTCCAGTAACAGCGTTGCTTGTTAGCTGAACTTGAAGAAGTACATAATCAGATTACTTAAGTTGAAAGTTAAGCAAATTGCTCACTGAAGACTGTATGTTTGTGAGCAATCTGAAATAACTTGCAACATAAAACCATCCAGCTTGTGACTGCCTCTGTCTCCTTACAGCAGCTCTGGTTCCCAGGGGAAACTCAGCACCGTAAGTCAGCAGAAATTACTTGCTCTTTTGCCAGGTTAGTTTTCTGGAGACTGATCACTCAGAAATTACTAAGGAGATAGACTGACAAGTACTGAAGCCAGCAAAAGGCAAGGAATGAGATGGCAGGCATGTGTGAGCCAGTGTTGCTGACAATTAGAGAAATCTAGACTTCTTTTACATTTATGCACTATTCCCTTCTCCATAGAAATACCTTAACGACTGCTACAGTTTTAATTTGAAACAGACCTTTATTCTTAATTATCTASCATAACTATTGCCTTTGCAGGTATACATTTATCTTTTGCAGACAGTATTATAATGTCATATTTCTCCTTTTTTCATTTATGTTAATTGGTGTACTCAAGGAAGATAAAAAAGGAGGGGCATATCTTCACTTTCAGCTACTACTTTTAATTTTGCAAATAAATCTGCTAGGATCAGCTCAACCCTCTAAAAATAAGGTACCATTCAGTTAAGTATGGGATTTTGACATTCTGCATGTAAGAATGTCGTTTGAGACATTTCTCCCAGAATTTCTGTGGAGAAGTAAATGCTTTAGAGTAAATGCTTTGTATATTGCAATATGTTTTAATGAAGTTTGCCCAGATGCTAAAACATTTAAAGCCTATTTAGGTGGTTCATGCTGGGTTTTACAGAGTTATCATATATATCTTCAGAATTTGTATACTGCTGCTTGCTTAATGTGGGATACCACTTGGTACTATTGGAGCAATACTAGACATATAGCCATGTATCACAAAAGATACCGGGTTAAAAGCACAGAAATTCACTTTGATTTTCCTAAATGCCACCAACCTATATATAATTAAATGATACATACAAATTATTTAGTGTCTTTCTAAAACCCAGGTTAGGCACCTCCTGTGAAAACCAGGAGATGATTAAGTACCTTGAAATTTACACAACAAAAGTCCTTGCTGTAGAAAAAAAGTCCCCTAGAAAATATCAAATTATTCTGATATGATTATCAGATTAATATTATTGCAACCCATTAATAGTTTCAATTAATAAATCCCCTTACCATTTTCTGTAGTAACTAAAACTTTAGCATAGGAAACAATTACTTTTTTTAATCATAGTTTTTAGTCTCAAATTTGTTCTCTTCCACATAGCCTTTAGTCCTACAAAAACATGGGTATAATGAGAACATTCAGAACATACCATCTCAAGCTTTAAATTTTCCAAAGAAATAATACAGACCTCTTTTGTGTTGTATACATTTTATGAATTAATTTTAAAAGCTGTRCTTTTCTGTTTGATAGCTATAGGAGATAGTGTCCTTATGCATCTGTCCATCAAATTCACATACTACATTTAGTGACTTAGGTTTGAATCAGAAGAGTAATCTGAACTGAAAAAGAGAATATGAGCCAGCATTTCTAGTAGAGAACATAGGTTTGAGAGGATCATGGATTCATTAGGTTACTGAAAGTTGTTAAAGTGTTTCCTARAGCATTCATCAGGCAATGCTCCTCTCACTTGATAACCTCTGAATTTTACAGCCATGCTGCTGCATGTTATATTTAGAGGGAACAGAAGCTACCTCACTGAAGTAAACAATGTTTACTTTTTATGGATGCAATAAACTTCATTGCCCATTTTATCTCATTTCTTCATGGACAGCTATTCAGATGGTTTTGCCCTTTTGGTCCTAGAGACTTTTTCCTATACCTCTCCTTCAATCTATACAAAAGATACCCTACAAATCTTCGAGATACTTACCTAGCTGTTACAGCTTATAAGGTTCAGACTAAATTTTTGAGGGTGTTTGAAGGCAGTTGTTCTCACCAACAATGAATAGAGTATGCAAGTCATTGATGTCATCTGAAGCATGCTGACTAGTCTTAACAGGAACATACACAGAAAAAGGATCACTCACTATCAGTCTTAGTTTATTTACAACTAAACAGATTGGTGAAAAACATTTTTGTTTAAACTGTAGCAAAAAAAAAAAAATAGAAAAACCTGCAGTTTATTTTTTGCTGTAGATGTATCTTGCTTATTTTTTTACTCAGTGTAACAGCAAATGGGCAAATCATTTCCCATCCACTTTCTCCYCCTCAAATTACTTAAGAGATTTCATGAGCGTCAGTGAAAACATTTCTGGACATTTGTGATTACTGCATACAGCCTCCTTAGTAGGCAGCTGTACAGAAGACAACGTGGTTCATAGTTTCTTGCAAACAGCACCATGCACTTTTCAGCCTTTATACAATGTTACTGTCAGCGCAGTAAGTTTCAAAGTAGTCCCATTGTTGGAGAATGAATGCTAGCTACGCTGACAGTCCTCTACTGCTACAGCGGCAGCACTGAACACACATGCATAAATGTTATCCAACAAGGGATCTAAAGCAGCCAAGAACATTTCCGCCCTAGTTTCACGGAGGCAGTAGCAACAATATTAGTAGCTAACAGTGCCTTTCCTCCTTCAGAGGTACTTCAGTTATAACAGTGTATCTCATGTCTACAAACAGAAGACTACGCAAAAAGGTTTCAGGGTGGACTAAACGAAAACATCGCGACAGTCTTATCAGCAGATAGGTTTTCAGGCAGTTTTAAAAAGCAACTTTTGGACTTTTTTTTTTTTAGAGGGAAACTTTCACGAGCTTGCCGCTGGATTCTTTGGTTTGTGAAAGCTTGTCCTCGACTCTGTCGCTGACCAACTCAGGAGGACTCACSCGAGGGCTTAGTGACCCTCAGGGTCAGCATTCTGGAAAATCAAGCGTCGCGGTGGGGGTGTTTAAGGTACGGAATTACACGGCTACGGCGGCGGAAAGGCGCAGCGAGGCGTCGGCTTTTACCGCTCCGTTTTTCCTCCCCCTTGACAGAAGCGGCCACTCCTCCGCCCGTTCCATTACCAGGACGGCACCGCCTCCCGCGTCCGCCGGGAGAGGTGAAGCAAGTGAGGCCAGGCAGCGCCGCTCCGCCCCACCGCGGTCCTGGCGCCCAGAGCCGCCCGGGCCGCACTTCCGCCTACGCTGTGGGAGGAATAACGCCGGGCGCTGCGTTCGGAAGTTTGTGCCTCGCCGCACACCGGCGTAATGCTTGGCTCCACGTTGGCTGCGCAGGCGCAGTGGTCGTGGAGSGGGGGTTCGAGGGCGGAGCGGCGGTGGCTCAGCGGGCCGGGGCGAGGGGAGATCGGGTCTACCGCCCTCTGGGCGCCCCTCGCCGCCTGATCGGCCGGCCCGGAAGCCGTACCCTTTCTCCCTCCCGCCACCATGTTCAAGAAGCTGAAGCAGAAGATGAGCGAGGAGCAGGTGGCGGCGCGCGGAGCGGGGAGACGTGCGAGTTCTCTCCCGCCGCAGGTACGGCGGGGAGAGGCTACTGGGAGACGTGTCCGCTGGGCCGCTTTGGGCTCTTGTCACGACCTTGCACCCGGCGGGGCAGGACGGCGCCTTGCCCGGGGAGGCCTTGGCATCCCGCAGGCCGGTCGGACCGGCCCCACTGCCGCGGGAGGGTCGCGCCGCACAGGCCGGGCCGACCGAAGGCTCGGGGTCGGTCGGCTGGCAAGCGTCGCGCCCCGAGTCGCTGTCACCGCGGAGCGGCTTCTCTGCAACTTTGACATCTAACTTTGTTGTTACCTTCTTGATACTTCTCCTGCCAGAGACCGTGCTTCGTTTTGGTCACTTTACAAAGGCTGTTTTGTGGAGAAATGTAAAGACCATCTCTTGCTTGAACATCAAACAGAATGAAACATRAATGCGTTTCTTCTTTAGCAGGTTAAGTAATGACACTTCGACGTGCACTGAAAAACAATCCAGCGCTGAGATGCCTAGCTATCCTTTTCTGCCATATTAATGTTTGTTCTTTTGGTTCAGTAAGTCCTTTTTGTATCCATCTTTTAGAGGGCTGGTTTGCTTACCTCAACCCTATTGTTGCGTATTTTTTTTTAACTGTAGAAGAATTGAAAATATAGTATAAAGCTGAGAACAAGGTGTTTGTTCTCGTCATAATTTAATCGGCCATTTTTCTCTTGCATGTACTTTTGCAAAATTACTGTAAATGTTGGATTGTAGAAATGGCTGGTTTTAAGTGATAATAGTACACACTGGATATGACATGAGTGCAGAGTAGCTCTCTCAGTGACAGTGGGCAACAAAACGTTGTGATGATTTCATGCATGCATGTGTCCAAGCAGTATTAGCAAATTTTGGCTGGAATGAGTTCAACAAGTTAACTTCATATTGGCAAAGTCTTCTGATAATGTCTGCCTGTGTGTCATTGCTAGCTTAAGTATCCTTTGCATCTTGGAATCTAAAAATATAAGACTGATATAAACTCTGAATCCTGTGAATGTTAAGGTATAGTCAGGTAATTTAGTTAATTTGACAAATAGGTGATTAGTTGCCTGGACTTGATCTGAGTGTAATTTGAACCACTGGGAGATTTGACACTGCATACTCTCAGTATTAGACCATGGTTTCAAAACTGCTGACAGTCAGTTATGTTGTATTCTTTGAATCACTCATTTGTGAAATAGAGGTAGGATCTTTGGAAATGGATCTATTGTAAAGTTTCATGTTACTTGTTGAGTCTTAGGTAAAGGTGTTCCATAATTAGTAGTTCTGCGCCTTCTCTAAGTTGCAGCTTAGAGTGCTGTCTTACTTGCCATATGTGGTGAACTTTCAGTGCAGTGTAAAGAGATTGAGCTGCGGAGTTTAATGTTTTTCAGTAAGCAGCAGCTAAATTATGACACTTCCACACAGTATTATGTATCCACTTATTTCAGGATACTCAGTGGATGTGTTCAAGAGTTGGTACTTGCTGAAAATCATCCTGCTGAATAAGTATGAGCCTCAGTGCATATGTATACCCAACAGTGTAATATACTTCAGTCTTTATCTGGCTCTTGAAAAGTTAACATTGAGAAATACCTTGAAACCTGATGTGAGAGCTTATGATAAATTTTACCCTATCTATAGATCTASTCTGCTGTAGTGTGGACAGAGCAGATCATGTAACTCAAGGGTTCACATAAATGGAAAGGCAGAAGCAAAAAATTACAACATATTTTTATTTTCATGTAAAATAATTGTCTTGCAATATTTCTTACTCTTCAGTTGCTCTCAAGTAACAATATGGGGGAATAGTTAAATTTGATCTTAGAAATAAAATAGATTTGTCTTCTCTTATCTCATTTGAAAACAGATTCTATGAAGGAGGAGGAAGTGAGCTTTTGAGGCTTATTAAATGTACGATAGTCTTGTAAAAGGTGTGGGATATACTTTTGTTCCTTTGCTTTTAGTAATTCAGATCCTTTAAATGTATTACTTCATGTCAAAACATTTTCAGACCAAATTTTCCTACCTCTTTTCTTTCCTGTASCCTGTTGTAGAGAGGCTTCACTCACTATGCTCTATACCCTCTCTGCTCTACTCATATCCCTTACTTTGAGACCTAGAACTTCACATTTGTGCTCTGGTTTGTAGTGTCCAAGACTAAATTTACTAACTTAAAACTGCTGTAAACCTGGATGTAAAATTGCTCAAGTGTAACACTTTTTTTTTTCTGAGAAGGTGTTTGTAGGCCTCCGTCTTTGATATGAGTGGTAAGCTAACTGATGTCATCTGTCAGACTGAGAATACCTGCCCCTCACAGTCTGTGGAACACAACTGTTTCTGACTGCTGACAGGGAGGAAAAAATGCTATTGCAATTACAGGTGTCTTGGACTGATGCTTGTCCAGGATTGTCACCTGACAAATAGGGATTAAGAAAAAATTGGGATGGTCAATATTTTCTTTCCCTCAGTCTTTAATAGTACTGACAGACCTTGGGCTACCTGGTCCTGAGTCAGAGGACCATGACTGCAGGAGCATTGACTTTCCCTTTGTGAACACTGAAATTTTAAGGGGTAAATTGCATCAGTTGAATGACTATAGATTCACAGRGACTATGAGATTCATCCCAGGGTACTAAAGGAGCTAGCAGACTTTATGGTAGGGTCCCTCTTAATCATCTTAGGCATATGGGAAGGTCACTGCTGACTGGGAGCTTGCCAACATTATTCCAGGTTACAAGAAGAGCAGGAGGGAATACCCAGGAAACTACAGAATTAACCTCAGGACGTGGAAAAATTATGAAGAAGATCATTCTGGATGCTATTGAAAGACACTTAAAGAACAGTGCAATCATCAGACACGGTCAGCATGGGTTCACAAAGGGAGAATCCTGTTTAACTGATTAAATAACCTTCTGCAGTAAGTTTACCTGGCTGGTAGACAAAGGGAAGGTAGTGGATGCGGTTTTTCTGGGTTTTATAAAGGCTTTTGGTACTGTTCTTCCTGTCGTTCTTCCAGACTAGTTGTCCAACAGTGGGATGAGCAGGTATGCAGTACACTGGTGAAGAATTGGTTGAAGACCAGGGCTCTAATTGTTGCAGGGAACAGAAAAAGCATCTGGCTGGTGACCACTTACCGGTGATGTTCCTCAGGGCTCAATTCTAGAGGCAATTCTGTTCAGTCTTTTTATCAATGATCTGGAGGCTGCAGTCGAATGCACGAATAAACTGACCCTAAACTGGGAAGTGCTGCTGACTCCCATGGGACAAGAGGCTTTGGCGTGCAGCGGGATCTGGGTTGATTGAACCATTGAGCCATCACCGATGACATGAGACTGAGCAAGACCAACCAAATGCTGGATTCTGCACCTGGGATGAAGTAATTCCAGACATCAGTCTGACTTGGGAGGGGAGTGGCTGGAGACCAGCCCTGCAGAAAGGGGTCTGGGAGTGCTGGTTGGCAGGAAGCTCAATGGGATCAACAGTGTGTGTGCCCTGGCAGCCAGGACAGCAAACCTCGTCCTGGGGTGCGTCAAACACAGCATCACCATCCAGCCAAGAGAGGTGATGATCCCACTGAATTCACCACTGGTGCAGCCCCAGCTCGGGTGCTGTGTGCAGTTCTGTGCCTCACCACTTAAAAAGGATGGGAAGGTACTTAAACGTATCTGTGAAGGGCACCAAAGCAGGGCAAGGGGCTGAGGGCACTGGGCTTGCCTGGTTTGGAGGAGGCTGAGGGGTGACCTCACTGCTCGCGGCAGCTTCCTGAGGAGGGGAGGTGGAGAGGTGGAGCTCTTCTCCCTAGTACATGGTGTCAGAACACTCAGGAATAACTCAAAGCTGCTTCTGTCGTGGGAGGTTTGGACTTGACATGAAGGAGACACTTTACTTCAGAGGGTGGCCAAAACCTGAAATAGGCTTCCTGCAGAGATGGTCAATGCCTTCCCCACTCATCCCTGTCAGTACTGAAGAAGCATTTGCACAGTGTTCTTAAAGCCGTGTTTTAACTTTTAGTCAGCCCTGATCTGGTCAGGCAGTTGATCCCTTCCAATTTAACTATATATCCTGTTTCAGCTCTTTCTGGTTTTGTATAAGGTCAATGAATATTTGTGCTGCACAGCTTAGTGCCACTGAAATGACTGTAAATTGACAAGAAGTCTGAATGCAACAGTGAGAACTGTAGAACCGTTAAGGGCAGAGTGAAGATAATGTTCATACTGCTTCTAAGCAGTGACACAAGTGTCCATTAATGTTTCTGGCCCTTATCATACAGAAGGAAATTGATTTCCAAATGAATCAAAAAAAAATCTTTAAAACTGTGATATTAGATTAGGGAGTAGGAATAAAAGGAAAGTAGGCTGTCAGCATGAATAGATCGGATTTTTTTACAAACTATATGAATACTTTCAGTGTGATTTTTTTTCAGCAGTACATAAAGCTTTCATGGTGAATAGCTACTTGGTACTAGGTAAGCTGTTTGACTTTTGAGTAGTATTTTCAGGTTGGGACATTGGTCTACCTTGTCAGACCTGTGACTGATTTTAGAATAATTTTGATATAGAAAAGAATGAACATAGCTACCACTCCTGGTTCCAGCAGTGTTCAGCTGATAGAAAT
This sequence comes from Malurus melanocephalus, assembly GCF_030028575.1. Taxonomy (NCBI): domain Eukaryota; kingdom Metazoa; phylum Chordata; class Aves; order Passeriformes; family Maluridae; genus Malurus; species Malurus melanocephalus. The sequence continues at coordinate 92,563 of NW_026623503.1, forward strand.
TCCAGAGGAGGTAGGGTCAAGGCATTCATATGCTTGCCTTATATCCTTAATCCTATTGGCTTTCCTGGGCCCTTCTCCCCAGATGGAACTTGTGGTCATCTGGCCACTCTGGACCTGCTTTGGGGCTCCAGGGGCAGAGTGTGGCACATTGCCTCCTGGGTGCCAGGATCCTGGGGCTGAGATACAGGTCCAGAGGGATGGGGTGTGTGGAGCAGGGCATCACCTCGGCAAACCAAGGCTTGACCTTCCCCCACGTGTGCCTGAAATGTTTAGAGCCCGCATTCCTTCCAGCCTCTTGCAATACCTAATGAGGGATTTTGCTAATTACTTTTTTTGTATAGATATGCTTGGTGATACTTCATTGCTCATTACATTTATGAAATGAAATTTTATAAGTGAAGTTTGAATTATGAGACTGGCAAGGTAGTTTGTGTTGAATTGGTATGACTTGTTAGAACCTTGGTCTGCACGAAGTTTTAAAATTTCTGTGAATTGATGTTTAGTTCTGATAGGAACAACAAGTGCATATTGACATCAGAAAATGTAGCAATTTCTTCTGCCCTTTTTATTGTTTAGATTCAATTTTATAAATGTCATAAATTTAGAAATGATTTATAAATTTTCTTGTGTCATATTTTTGATATGTATTTTCTAAGTTCTTAATCAGATGCTATTCCACTTGTAAATGCTTGAATCCCTGTCGAATCACAAAACCTTTAAACCTTAAGCAACTGTAATATGTTCCTAAAATATTAGGAGGTTTGTTTTTCAAATGTGGTACCAGAGGAGCATAGTCAGAAATAAGCAAAATAACATATTTTGTTGCATGTTCTTGTGGCTGACACATTCTGCTCTGGAGACCTTGTAGTAAGGTAGAACTTGTCACAAATGGTTGTTTTCTTCAAAACTATCTAGACTAGGCTTTACCGAGATTATATAGTTAGTAATTGTTGAAGTAAATTATGATACAAAATAATTAGTTCTGGAGTTAATAGCATTACTTGTTGATATACATGATCTCTCTGTAGGTCTCTTCCAAATCCCCTCCATCAACTGGTAACAGAAGCAGGACAACTTCATTTACCGATCAGAATGATGAAGGCACTGCAACACCAGACAAAGAGGTCAGTTGAGAACTGTTTTTCAACTTTAAAACAAAATCTAACTTTGTGTCCTTCATTGCATTTTTTTTTAATTTCTCAATCTGATCCTTTTCATTTATAGATATGAATAGTCTATACTTTAGGTTAAATACTGAAGTGTTTAATATTAAAACAGCTCTTCAAGCTATAATAATTAACCCCCAGGTTAGGAAATATTTTAAGTCTTCAGATCTTAAAAACCTTACCCCTGAACTGAACTCAGTGAGGTGGTAGGGCAGAAGTTTCATTCAKAGAGACTAACTTTGTTTTTTTCCCACTTTTGGTTGAAAAGCTAGATGAATCCAGATAATTTGAGGTGGATGATCCAAAAGATTTAAATAGAGCATTTGTGATGATAGTTTCTAAAAGTATTAATCATCAAACTCGAAATTCTTGCTCTCACCCCATTCCCTCTCTCCCCTGCCCCCTAAATAAAAAACAACCCAGCCTCCTTCACCCCTCTGAAAGAAATTAAACAACAAACCCAACTGAGTCTAAATTATCAGTCATAAAGTATGATTAAAATCATTATCAGGATGATAGGTAACCCTGACTTGAATAATAAAGCAAAGATAATCTGCATTTATCTTGTTTCATATTGAATACTATGACTCTTTTGAGGTGGCTTGATTAAAAAAAAAAAACCAGCAAATGCAATCAAACAAAAAACTTCCCTGACTTAGTGAGTATGGACATAGGCTGGTATTATAAAGCAGGGTCCTTCTGTGATTCTGTGAATGTTTTCAGAGGAAATGTGACCTAGTCAGAAAATTCAATTGCTGCAGTTTGGTACAAAAAAAAAAGTGTGTTTTCTTGCAGTGGAACAATCCACTTTAATTTTTAACACCACATTTTCTTTAAGAGATAACCAGCTATACCTGAAATTTGTAATGGATTTCCTTATGAATGCTATCAGTGATTACATCATGACAGTTTTCTTCCTGCAATAATACAAATTATAGGGAAAGTACCTCATGATTTTGTTTTGTATTTTGGTATTTTCTAATAAATGCTTATTTTCTCTCTGTGATATATATGTATATATGTATATATATATAGATATATATGTATGTATGCATATATGTCTGTAATGACTTCCCCCTGTCCTTGGAGAAAGATTTTCTATTAACTGGTGCCCCAGAATGTTAGCAAGCATTGTCACCCATTATTAAGCTTTCCAGTAAAGAGAGTTTTCTGYTCTTAATGCAGGGTACAGGAGTAGCACGTTACTGCATGAGAGCTAGTACTGTGTAGAGAGAGTGACTTGGTGCTGAGAGTTGATTCCTCCCTTCTTTAAAAATTTATAGTATAATGTGCACGATATTAAAGAAGTGGTTTGCCCAGGGTTTTCCAACTTTTTAAGCAGCAAAAGCATAGCAGAATATGAAGTATTGAAGCCATGAGTGATGTTCCTCTGTGCAACTGAATCACTGKTTTTTGTCTGTCATTAAATTGGTGCTGCCTTGGCAAATTGAAGAAATCTTCCTTCCTTTTTTTGGTGAGAAATAAAGGAAAAGATTCACTGATAACACTCCTGCCATGATCTGATTATTAAGATTCTTAGAAATACCTCTGTCCAAATAAAGTGCAAATGAGACCATATGTCAGTCGATAGTATGCATTTTATTTGATAGTAAATATGAGAGAGAGAGAGGAAAAGAGAGAAAGGGAGAAGTAGGAAAAGATGAAGGGGGGACAGAGTGTTACATAGATAGAATAAAGAAAATATCACCATCAAGAGATCCCAGCGATGTTGTGTTGTTCGTCTCCAGCTGGTCTTCTTGGTGGTGATGGTYGCCCCAAAAAGCGTAGAATCTGGTCAGTTAATATATACTTAGACTAGGTGGTAATGTCTAGGCATGTACCACCAGGGGTGGTAGCAGTCTCTTGCAGAAGACTCTGGATCTGCTGCATCACATGTCATCCTGTGGTGCAAGGCTTCTCGGGAGCATTCTGGGGAGTCTTTGATGGATTATGCTGCACCCTCAGCTGCCTCTCATGTGAATGTCACGTGAATATGGCCTGTGGGGCTGGGGTTCCACACCTGGGCCAGTTTGCATCAGGGAGGAAAAGGATGTTCACTGCCTCTGACCAGAAGTCATACTCAAAACCTCCTCCCCCCACGCTGTTTCAGGGCRGAGTCTGTGTAAATCTGGCTTCTGTGAGCTGTGGTTTCCTCCTCCCCAAATCTAGCCAGGGAAGAATCTCTGCTGTTTTTGTTTCATTGTGGATGCACTCCTTTTCCTCAACCTTGCTTGCTTCTCCCTAGGATAAGACAATTGAATAGTAGTGTCTTATTTCAGTGACTAAACTTAGAGTGCAAAGTCCCAGTCAGCTATCTTCAGGGAGGCTTCTTGGGTTGTAGCTTCTTTATACAGTTATTGCTATGAGCAAAATGAGCAAAACTTTTTATCAATGATTGAGGCATTAACTATTTCAGTCTCTGACAACTCCTCACCCTTCCATTGTACTAATGCCAACTGTCTTTCTGCTGATATTTATTGGTTGATTGAAAGGCAGAATATTTTTCCTAACTTGTGTTGATTTTTGAAGATGCTTGCTTTTATTCCAAATCTGTAAAAGGTATGTGAGCCTGAAGGCTTGTCTGCTTTTTCAGTTTAATCAAATAATTTAGTAAAAAAACGATAGTTCTTGTCACAATTTGAATAACATATTTAGAAGATAAGTATATTTTGAAATTTTTTTGGGTGCTACAGACATTTCACCTGTGTGCTTTCTGTAGTGYTCATAATTTCTTCTGAGAGCTACATTTACTTCATTAAATACGTGTTGTCCTCAGCAAACTCCGTTTTCAGACTACTGTTCCAGACAAACAGGAGAAGCAAAGGATTCCCCACAGCACATGCCAGGTTTACATTGGAAGAAGATGAATCTCTAAATAGACTGGTTAGACTGGAATGACCAGAGAGGCAAAAGGAGAAATATGATTAAGAGTCAAAATATAGGCACTAAAGTATACTCACATTTCCAGTTAACCTTGGTCGTAGGGGAGCTGCCATAACAGTTTTACTTGTGAAACACATCCTTTAATTAGAAATTCAGAAAGTAGTGAAGTCCTAAGGAGATGAAAACCTTATTTTCTTTGTAAAGACTGGTTTTACATCTAATGGAAAATTTCATATAACAATATGTTTATATGAAAAATTAAGTTTAAATGATTAAGACAAGAAATTTAATTTCTCAAAAAATTTCTCATAAATGTTGGCAGTATGATTAAAAGCAAATCATCTTTAAAATCTGTTTGTTGGATTAGATTTTCATAAAATTCAGTTCAACAGCAGTATTACTACGCTTAAATAAGATGCAGATATTGCATGCTGTCACTGAAAATACATGTCCTGATTATATAGGTACATTATGTCTTCTGGTATAGGTACATATATGCCTTCTATGGAAGGCATTTTTGGAGTGTTCTGATTTGACTAGGCAGTTGATTTATGTGCAGATGTCAATGGCAGTGGCATTAGAGTGAACTGTTGGACAGCAGTTGAAATGCTGAAAATATTGTGTTCAAGGGTGTTGTATTCTAAAACATTCTTGTGGTACATGAATTGCTAACCCTTTTAGTTCTGAAAGCTAAGCAAAATTAGTGTTCCATCATTGTTTTGTATGTTTTCTGTCCTCCCCTGTGAGCTGTTTTAGTATGTCTTTAAATGGATCAGTTTTTGTATTTTTGCTTCCGTAATATGAAAATTGCAAGTATTACACATGAAATTTTTGTTTATTCTCAGAGTATTTTTATAAAAAAAATCTATATCAGTTAATTACAGTTGTAAATGACATCATTAGTCAGATAAAAGAATGATAATAAAACATGTGCATTCTTTATATTCTACAATGATAAGTTTTTTTTAATATTTAAAAGTTTCAAGATGTTATCAGTTTAAAATAAACCTATGACTTGTATGCTTTTTTTATGAAATACCAGGTAAGTTTCTTTTTCATGCCAGCTTTCCTCTTCAGCTTGTATTTTATTGGATATGTGGATCTCCAGTAGCAGTGTTACAGAAAACCACATATTTTTTTGTGTATAGGAAAAGCAGGCATCTGACTAGTTCTGTATTCCGTTATTGGAAAGCTCATAAAATATAATTTTTTTGTCAGGTACTTCTATAGAACTTCTTCAGACAATTTGCATATCCAGTGCTTCCTGATTTGGTATGCTGCCTTTTGAAACAACCCTAGACTATTAAAATATGTTTGCCTAGTGATTCCAGTCTTTTCTAGGTAAAAATGATGTTCATTTTTCAGACTGTTAGYGCACTGACTTTTGAACAGAGTTTGAGGTGAAATACATGATTTTTATTCACCATAATTCCTGGAAGTTAAAAATGTTCTTTTTGTTCTACAATATACTTGTTTTCAAGTATGCAAGGCCCAACTGCAGAAGATAACAAAGCTAATTCACTATCAGCTGACAGCAAACAGCTGATAGATTGCTGTGGATGACCTACCAGTCAAGCAGATCCAAGTATCACTAACATCCTCATAAGCCTTATGGAAGTGATGGCGAGCATAATATATATAGGTCTTAGTGCTAAAGATAAGTTAGCCAAGGTACTTTTCAATCTCACTTTAGTAGTATATAATGACTGTGTTATTAAATTAGTTGAAATGTTTCTCTAGCATTGGCTATTAATGAAGCATGTTAAGTAAAGCTGAAATAATATTCCTTCAGTACCTTTGTTATTCGTGCATCTTTTCTGCATTCATACACTTTATTTGAAGTACTTCTAAATAGATGTTGCCATGCAAAGATGGCAGATCGATGTATATTGTTTCCTTTCTAATATGTAAGACTAAATTTTGGAGGCTGCATATGCTAGTTTGAATCTAAACTTGGATTTTAGAACTCCTGATACATACTTAGATGCACACATCAATATGTTTTTATATTTTATCAATATGCTCATCAAAATGAAAAGCAAACCAGAAAAGACCTTGTATTTGCTTTCTGTACTACCTCTTTCTGAAAGTGCAGTTCTGCTCTCCTAGATTCTAGGGCTTTTTAATTGCAGAGACAAATCCCTGAACTTCTAGCTTTTTGGTTTTTCCTCTTCCCTTATCACAGTGGGAGTGAGGTATAAAAGATTATGTTGCAAATTGCACGAACGTTCTAAAAAGAAATACTTTGTAAATAAGAAAATCACTTCATTATTCACAACTTTTTTTTTCTGAAATTTGTCACCTTGGTCAAATAATCAAGTTTATTTATTTATTTTACTGTGGGGAATGAGTTCTTTTTCAGTAAGAGTCAAAACTAAACCTTTATGTGATAGCTTGACATCTTCTAGCTCCTTGAAATAGATGAGGAAATTGTGGTTTTTCTCTTAGATAAGTTTCGTGGTCTCATCCTCTTCCCTCTCTCTTGATGTGCTGGTATATAACATAGCAGAACTGCTCATGTACAATTATAGAAGCTTTTAGGTGTTAACATACTACAAGTACACGTGTGCTGTGATGTACTTTTTGCTAAGAAAATGTATGAATTTTCAAATTTGCTTCATAACAGATTAGTACAAAATTTGGAACTACTGATTCTCTTCTTTTTCTGAAAGGGAATAACAATTAACATACTGTCTCGGTTTTGAGACAATGTTTTGAGAGGAAAATGTTACAGAGTAAATGTTTCCTCTGAAGTGAAAAAAAATTTGATAATTTTTTCCCACCAATATGAAATAGATTCCGGGCAAAAGGTGAAGAGAAAAAAGGTAGTTTATTAACAAAATGCAGTGCCCACAGGACACAGATAAAAAGTAACCATTAGATATTTAAAAGTCCACGTGGTGCGGACAAAATGGCGACTCCTGTCCYGGGGAAAAGAAACGAAAAGACCCACGTGGTCATTCAGTAGCAGTGTCAGAAAGAAAACCTAAAAACCTGGATTACAGTCCTTTCTTCACTGTGGATGGATCAGAGTGCTCGGTGTGTTTCTGTTGCCGGCTTGGCTTCCGGAATCCCGTACCAGAGGGAGCCGCGCGGCTTTCTTTCCACCCGTCGCAGAATTGCTCCAGAAAGCAGAATCACAGCCACAGAGGGGGTCTGTCTGCGGAAAGCTGCCGGAGCTAACAAACGCGAGCTAGCTAAAACTGCAACAATGTAACTCTGCTGCACAGCAGCGAGCAAGGACTCCCGTGGCGCCGAGCTGGGCTGCAAAAGCAAATGAGCCGAGCTCCAAAAGCCCCGGCTGCATGACAGCGCCAGCTTTTAAACTGCCCGTGCCGCCTTCCCAGCCACCCCTGCTCCTTCTTCCGGGTTGCATTTAAAGGTACAAACATCTTTTGGGCATACAAGCCAACATAATAGGAATACAGAACAGAATTGGCACAATCAACCCAAGACACATACATAATACTCAACTACTGCCATCTTCAGGGCAATGAGATTTAGATCAAATTCTAATCCCTGTTAAATTTTGTATTTTCTTCTACAGCATGTTAAGGAAGCCCTCTGATCTAGGACTTGTATGTATTTTGGCCTTTGCACCCCACTCATCGTAATTCTTTCAAAAGAAGATTTGAGCATGGTAATTCTTCAGAAGGATGAATAATAAGAATAGTAAGAACTCAGTTGTTTCTGGAGTTCAGAATGTCTTTGAAGATCCAGTAAGGCTGCTTCACTTAGGCCAAACTTGAGGGATACCAAAACTGTTCAGAATGTTGAAAATACAAAGGTTATTTTAAAAATAACTTTATGTGTCCTTTGATAATACTGACCATAACATTATGTGGCCTACGTCTTCATCCACCATTTAACCTCATTTGCAACTTTCTATCCAAGATAGAAACATTTGTTGCCTAGTAGGATTTTACTTGCACAAAATTAGAATAAGAGTTAAATATTGTGACCAAAAAAGTCAGCAATGTCTCAGCCTGTTAAGGAACTTTCCTTTTAACCATCCAGTAGCCACTCTTTTCAGTCACGCTTTCACCACCCAGCTTTTGCTGCTGGGACTGAAGCCTCTTCACTGCAGGCAGCTCCAGTAAGCTGGTGGGTGCTCCACCTGACTCCCCACACACTCACACTATCGGATAAGTTTCCTTCACCATCTTGACCCAAGGTTTCCTGCAACAGAGTCCTAGACTCTGCTTCCTTTAAGAAATTGTATCGTAGTGCAGCAAATGACAGGTGGAGTTGGGTGCCTCCTGGAAGGGGCTTGCTACTGGGGATTTCAGCCATTTTCCTCCACCCAGGGCACAACCTGTAGCTTGCAGTGCAGCTGTGTTCTGAGCTACCTGTACTAGGTGTAGTCCTCAACAGTCTATAGCGTATAAATGTGCTGCCTGAGATTAAGGTCAGTATGAGAATGGGCTAGGGAGATGCTTTACCCTGGAGTATCACAGAATTGGTAGGATTGGAAGGAACCWGTGGAAATGATGTAGTCCAACACCCTGCCAACACAGGGTTACCTAGAGCAGGTTACACAGGAATGGAATGTGTCCAAGTAGGTTTTGAATGTCTTCAGAGAGGGAGAGTCTGTGACCTCCCTGGGCAGCCTGTTCCAGTGTTCTGCCACCCTAAGTGTAAAGAAGTTCTTCCTCATACTGAGGTGGAACTTTATGTAGTTTAGTCTGTGGCCATTACTTCTTGTCCTGTGGCTGGGCACCCCTAAAAAGAGTTTGGGACCATCCTCTTGACAGCCTCCTTTGTGATATTTGTATGCATTGATTAGATCCCTTCTCTGTCTTCTCTAAACAAAACAGGCCCAGCTCCTGCAGTGTCTCCTTATGAGAAAGATGTTCCAGACTCCTAATTATCTTTGTGGCACTCTGCTGGATCCTCTCATGAACTCATTATCTTTCTGGTACTGAGGAGCTCAGACCTCGACACATCACTTGAGATGTTGTCTCATTAAGGCTGAGTAGAGGAGAAGGATCACCTCTCTCGACCTGCTRGGCACAATCTTCCTGATGTACCCCAGGATACCATTGGCCCTCCTAGATGCAAAGGCACTGCTGGCTCATCGTCAGCTTGAGACTCCACCAAGACTCCAAGGTCCTTCTCTGCAGAGCTGCTCTTTAGTATGTCAGCCCCCAACCTGTGCTGGTACTTGGGGTTATTTTTTCCCAAGTGCAGTCCCCTTGTTGAACTTCCGAGGTTTCTCTGTGCCCGATTCTCCAGCAATCAAGGTCCTGCGAAATGGCAGCACAGCCTTCAGGTGTATCAGCCACTCCCCCTAGAGTATGCTTGAAACAAAATGTTGGAAGATCTTGTAGGATTTCTGTAGCAAACTTCAAGTGTGATATGATGGCATTCTTAGGATTAGAGAAGGTTAGTTAAAGAATGACTTATTTCTTTGCATGTTCTTTTTACGGGAAGCTTTGTCTCAGTTGGAGTCTCTGCTTGTGTAGTTTTATTGATTACAATACTGGCCTAGTGCTGATGTGATGGTAGTGATACATTTGACAGTTTTGCACCAGATGTCTAATATTTCTGAAGCTATTAAGATAGTTCAGAGTGGGTTTTGGGAGAAATCCTGAAGCACAGGAATCCCACGTGGTAATGCTGTTTAATTTTAGCTGACTAGAAGGTTGTTTCTTTCCTGTTTGCAGGCCTAGGTGAATAATTTTCCCTAACCTTTTCCCTAACCTCTCTGCCGTTAAGTTAACTAGACAGTTAATTCTTAAATTCATGGTGAATAAGTGGTTGAAAACAAAGAAAAGTGCAGATAAAACCACATTTGTATATTGGAAAGCATTAAGTAGTATAATTTCAGCACTCACTACAGAGCTCTGCCTGTACTTTCATCTAAGTATGTAGCAGGTTAGGAGCTGTCAGAATAACACTGTAAATATTGTAAGCAAACCCTTAAATATTTTGATTGTTGGCCACCTAACTATCGGAGAGTGGAGTATGAACTCACTAATAGGCAAATGCAGCCAGTTCTAAATGTGTTTTAAGAAATACCACTCTTGGACCATAATTGAGTATATTTTGTGTTTGGTAGCTATTTGAAGTGTAAAACTCGTCTTAGCTACTGAAGAAGAAATATTTTGAAATTTCATATTGATACAGTGATCAGTGTTCTGCCTTAGTATTGTTCTACCCTTCTTTATCTGTAGGGTTGGCTTATAGAATCACAGACTTAACTAGTTTGGAAAAGAACTTTTAGATAATCAAGTCCAGCCTATGAGCTAACACCACCTTGTCAACTAGATCATGGCACTGAGTGCTACATCCAGTCTTTGCTTAAGCACCTCCAAGGGACGGTGACTACACAGCTTCTCGGGCAACCCATTCTAATGCCCAATCACTCTTTTTGTGCAGAACGTCTTCCTAATGTCCTCTTTTACCTCCTAAACCTAAACCTCCTCCAGTGCATCTTAAGACTGCCCTTGTTTCCTGGAAGAAGAGACTGACCCCCACCTGGCTACAACCTCCTTTGGGGCAGTTGTAAAGAGTAATAAGGTCTCCCCTCAGCCTCCTTTTCTCCAGGCTAAACAACTCCAGCTGTCTCCRCCACTCTTCACAGGACTTGTAKTCCAGACCCTTCACCAGCCTCATTGCCATTCTCTGGACACGCTCCAGCATCTCAACATCCTTCCTAAATAGAGGGGGCCCTGAACTGGACACAGTACTCAAGATGTGGCCTAACCAATGCTGAGTACAGGGCAAGAATCACTTCCATAGTCCTGCTGGCCACACCACTCTGGATAGAGGCCAGGATGCCATTGGCCTTCTTGGCCATGTGAGCACACTGCTGGCTCACGTTAAGTCTGCCATTGGTCAGAACCCCCAGGTCCCTTTCTGCCAGGTCACTGTCCAGCCACTCTGTCCCCAGCCTGTAGTGCTGCAGGGGGTTGTTGTGGCCAAAGTGCAGGACCTGGCACTTGGTCTATTAAGCCTTTTATMGTTTGATTCAGTTAATCTATCCGTCTTYTCCAGGTCCCTCTGCAGAGCCCTTCTCCCTCCAGCAGATTGACACTTGCACCCAACTTGGTGTCATCTGCTGGGCCCAGCACAGATTCCTTCAGGGACTGGTGACTGGCCACCAACTGGAGGCAGTACCATTCACCAGCACTCTCTGGGCCCAGCCATTCAGCCAGTTCTTAACCCAGTGAAGGGTGCACCTGTCCAAGCTGTGAGCTACCAGCTTTTCCAGGATTATTTTATGGGACACAGTGTCGAAGGCTTTACTAAATCTAGATAGACAACATCCACAGCCTTCCCTGCATCCACCAGGTCACATGGTCATAAAAGGAGATCAGGTTGGTCTGCAGGACCTGCCCTTTCTCAATCCTTGCTGGCTGGGTCTGATCCCTTGGCTGTCCCTGTAGGTGCTGTGTGGTCACATTCAAGATGACCTGTTTCGTAACAGTGCTGGGCACCATGGTCAGCCTGACAGACCTTGTAGTTTCCTGGACTCTCCCTTCAGCCTTTCATATGGATGGGCATCACACTGGCCAGCTTCCAGTCTTCTGGGACCTCCCCAGTTAGCCAGACTGATGGTAAATGATGAAGAGTGGCTTGGTGAGCTCTTCTGCCCTCTCGTTGATAACCCTAGGATGGATCCCATCTGGTCCCACAGGTTTGTGAAGAGGTCACTAACTGCTTGCTGCTGGACTACAGCGGGGGCTATTCTGCTCCCTGTCCCTTGTCTATAGCTCAGGGGGTCTGTTGTCCTGAGGATGACCTTTCTTGTTGTTGAAAATTGAGGAAAAGAAGGCTCTTGCCTTCTGTGCTTACCTTTACTCGAACAACAGGAGGGCAAAGTGAGATGAATTAGAGATGTTCTTGCATGTGCTCCTGCATCAGTGAAACTAAACAGAATTTTTAATTGCATTCTACTATTTGTGTAAACTTTTAATTATGATGAAGACACTGGAGTTGTATGTTAGCAAACTCAAGCAGTACTGCATCAACTTCCTTTATCTCAAAATCATAACTGTAATATAAATTGGCATATTTTAGGCAATACATATTTTGGATCTTCTTACCTTGCTAAAACAGAGTTGCATTCCCTATCAGTCTACCAGGTAGTTTGAGTGAATTTTTGAAATGAACTTGTACCATTGTGTAAGCTCTTTGTCATCTTACCCATATGTTTTGGATCTTATAATTAAAGTTTTGTGAAATAATTTTTGTCTGATCCTCCTGAACTTGGCTGCACTAACATGATCATGGACTTCTGGGGATGTCTGAAAATCTGGCAATTCATAGATGCTGAGCAAACTGACAGCCCAGCTTTTTGGGGGGAATGAGCTTGTTAGGGATCACAGAGGAATTCTTTTTAATGCAAACTTTTAGTGTACTGACTAATGCAATTATGATTAAGCTACATAATGCTATGTTGAAATGTCACAGCTTAATATTTTGAGAAACAAGCATTAGCATGTTGTTACTGTTAAGAGATAATTTAAATTGTTGGTGATTCCTGAAGTTCTTGATGATCATGTTAAAAGTGACTTAACTAAGCTAAAGCTAATGTATGTTACACATTGAGAATGTTCTTAATCTTTTGGTTAATAATATTTGTCTAATCATTTATCAGTGCTTTGCAAACTGTATTTCTTCTTCATAACTGGTTTTCTCCAAACATGCACAGTAATTTTTGTCTTAAATAATTTTATTTGTGAATTTGTGTGCTTCTAATTCATAAGGCCATCAGGCTTGCTTGTAGTATTGCTGCTGTATGTTTGTACACTTGTGTATACATAGTATATGCCATTTCTTTTTTTGGTATATGGCTTTTCAAGAGGAGTAAGAACTTCTGTGACCATCAATACTTGAAGATTTTATGGAGCCATTACCACTTGTCAGTTTCCTTTTTTTTTTGTCATCTGAAAGCTCAGAGGAGGGAAAAAACTTACTTGGGTGTTACACATCTGAGTATATATATATATATATATATATACACACATACACACACACATATATACATGTATACTTACTAATATAGATACACACATGTGTATATATATGCATATAGACTTATGTATACATATATACATATATACAAATATATAAATATCAGGAGCTTTAACACAGATTACTCTTAAGAATTTCACTTCTAACAAGCTGAGAGAGGATTAGTCTCACCAAACTCAATGTGTGGTTGCTACCATACTGATGCACAGGGCAAATGTGTTGAGGCTCCAGGACAGTGAAGAAGATTGAGAGCAGGAGGAGTGTGACCATCTTTTTTATTAGCAGCTCATCTTTGTAGTAACTTAAAAGTGAGAAGTTTCAGGTGTGTTTGTTGGATGTAATTAGTTATTGGCAATTCTGAGGCTATTTATTGTGTATGGCTGTCACTGAACATTTACCACTTCTTACATTTTCTGAAAGKGTTTTGCAAATGTAAGTTGAAAGTCATGTAGCATTTCAGATCTTACCTGTCAAAATATTTTTCTCTCTCAGTTTGAATTTATGTAATTACTGCACTAGAGTCAATGTAATCGTCACCAAAAAAAGTAAATTAAACTTCTAACTTCTGTTAGTATTTAGTTCCTAAAAGTACTGTTTAGTAACTTGATAGAGGGGTCTGTCTCATTATTTCAGAACAATTTTGTTTTATTTAGTGTTTTGGTTCAGTCAGCAGTCAAATCTCAACCTATAAGGAACTTCAATTTTATGTATGTGAGTATGATCATGAGAGAAATATTTTTCTGAACTCAGTTACAGCATCCTAAAAACAGTAAATTGGTTTACTTTACATGTGTATATCCAGTTTGATTCAAAATTCCAGTTTCCTTCTCTTAATTTTTTCACCTCTGGGTATTTAAATCTCTTCTTAGATACTGACTTGATAAAATGGTTAATTTAACTTGTGGTATTTTTACAAAATAGTCTGCTATAGTTTAAAAAAATGTAAGGATTTTTTTTAAATGTTGATATAATTCTAGTGTATAAGATGTATATAGATCATAAATAGTCAAAAGCAGGCATTTTATATTGTATATAACTGAAATATTGATAGAATTTTTAGAATAATTTAGAATAATAACTGAGAGCAAATAGGGCTCAGTGGTATATGAAGACAGTTGATCCACAGAAGTTTAAAAACATTACATTGTAAGTGCCTGAAACATAGTCTTCATCTTGACCTAAACTAGTATCTGTCTTTTAAATTGCATGCTTCTTTAATTCCAAATGATCAAAACTGTATTTTGACTGTTCTGAAATGATCTAGGACATATTTTCTGGTTATGTCCCCCCTTTATCAATATCAGTTATCTCATAAACTGCTGTATTGTTTTATTATGTTTTTAATAGCATGGAAAAATGGAGTAAAATTTTGCAATGTTCGTTACTGCTTGATTTATTTTAATTTTCCTCCTTTTTGCATTGAATGACAGCTGTTAGCCGGAATGATAGCAGAACCTGCTTTTCTCTCTGAGTATACTATCTTTGCTTTGGATCCCACCAAACAACCTAAGCCACAGAGTGACAGTGTGGTGAGTCCTCCCCACCCGTCTTAGTGATGCCTTTAGCAGGTGGAGGAGAGTAATGTTCTAGAAGTCAAAACTTGGTTGCTTGTGGCTTGTTCTCACAAAGACCTCTGTCTTAACTACTTAGTTGCTAACCCTGCACTAAATTTCACAGACGTAGTACCTGATGGGTCTTGGCTGCTGTGCTGTATGATGTGAATTTATTGTAACATTAAAAAAATTAACATATATTCTCTTATACAGGTAACATATTCTACACAGCTTTTAAATAACTGTTGCACAAGTTTTTTGTTTGTTGCATGGAAATTTCCTCTTCATATTTGTGTGTGTTTGTATGTATTTCATGATAAATGGATAGAATTAACATTGAAATTGGTTATGTGTAAAACTTAAATGTTTTTTGCTGTGTGCAGTGGAATGTAGCACATCATTTACTACTAATTACAGGTAGCTGGAAGTAATTATTTCACATAGATACAGCAATTAATCTATGTCTAGTTGGTAATCCTGCAGTTATTATTGTGAGGATGAATAGRTATTTTTTTAATAATTAGATTTGACTTTAAATATATGTTTCTTTGCCTGAAAATGTCGTCTTCACCGAATATATGTAGAGAAGCTTGGTGAGAAAAGGCAAGAAGTGAAAAAAAAAAAGCAGGCATAGGAGGAAAGTCAGACTTCCGCTTTCTGATATAGGCACATACAAAGCTGTGTCATTATTGGCAAAGGACTGGAATGGCATTTTTCATATGCTTCAGAGGCATGGCATTCCTGAGTCCATAGTGATTCAAAGCACAATATTTTTAGAATCCCAGCTCATCGTGATACTTAATGATTACTTTTCCTGTTTTGTAGGTGCTCTTTTGCTACTCATGGCTTAAAATGACCAGTCACTGAAAGCTATAACAGGATTGAAATTTAATAAGCAGGATATAACACAACACACCTTGTTGTGTTCGACTTGACTCTCTCAGGCTAAGCAAGATTGGACTGAAACAGTTTTAAAGTGGTGATCCATGGAAAGTCTTCATTTGTTGCAAATGGTTATGCTTGTTCACAGCATTCACCTAAAGCAGAGGTTCATTACTACTTCAATCACAGTGTTAACAGGATTGAACTTTTTGRTGGACACCAAACAGGATATGCTGAAATCTGTAGTCTTGCAACAGTTACTGATTTTTTTTTCCTCAGTTCTAGGTATTCTGACGATATTCCAGGTCCAGCAATCACTACTTTAAAATTCGCTGCAAATTTAATTAAGCTTTTTCAGTTTTCACTACAGAACAGTTATCTCCAAAAAAATTTCATTTCAAATAACCTGTTTGTGTGAATGCTCACATGTTGTCTTTATATGATCTTTTAGTATGTACTTTAATGGCATATTTACTGGCTTGCATATTTATATTTGAGAGTGCATACATGCAAATAATTATAGTGTAACAGTTATTATTAATGTGTTGCCAGTGTGTATTAATAATATGTTAGCTGTAAAACACATTTTGTTCTCCAAACTTTTTGAAAATTCTAGAGCAGTATTCACAGTAAAAATTGGGAGGGGGAGAAGACGATGGAAAATTTAATAAAGAATAGGATGATTCATTTAAAAAAATGTATTAAAGAAATCCCCATATTATATATGTCTAGAAAGCCTAGGTACACTAAAAATTCAGGAGAGGAAAGTTTCATCAACACACACAAATGTATATTAATTCTGCTGAAACAAACCAATAATTTATCTGTATATATGATCTGAGAGTGAACAGCATAGAGAAGTGACTACAATTGTGGATGTTTTTTGCATAGATGAAGTTAGTATAAAACTTCTTTACTAACTAAGCTGCATAGGTTTTGTTGCATGAAGAAACAGTTCAAAATATTCTTGGACACAGTGGGGTTTTTTTAAAAAAAAAAAAAAGAAAATAAGGGAAGACAACATATATTAAGCTATTCTTCCTTTCTCTCCCTAATTACTTGTTTTTGGACTMCCTGAGCAACCTAGTGCAATGCCCAGTCACTCTTTTTTGTGAAGTCTTGGTAAAGTATTMGTCTTTCTCTATTGTCAGTCTATAGTAACACAGCAGAAGCTTAGTAATTTATAAAACAGAAGATTTTTTTTATTTGAGTTATTTCATTATCTTTTCCAGTTAGGAAAAAAAATAAACAGGTAATGGAGCCAAGAATAAAATGTAGAAGTGCTTTAGTTTAAAACTTGTAAGAACTGTTAATCCACTAAGAGAAAATCCATTGCCACAGGATAGTGTTCTGAAGCAGAATGCAGATTTCATTCAAGCCAGGTGAAGCACAGTTTCCGAATCCAGATTTTTCGATGGCTGTTTATTGCTAATTTTATTTTGTCTACATCTGTGTAACTGCTCAGTTCTCTGGTAGCCTTGACTATCTGGATTTCTCTTTGTTCTCTGGTATTTCTCTACTACCTCAGATTTGCTCCGTGTCAGACCTTTTTGAACCCTTTTACAGTGAATCATTCCTCTGCTACATTAATGTTTAGGTATGCTTATCTGCATATCCAGAGTAGAAGCTGTGAGTGTGATTACGTAGGAAATACGTACAAGGGTGCTAATGATTGGCATTTCTGTTCTATGTACATATTAGATTTTTCAGTTTGCATATAACTGTTAGGGTACAGCTTGATTAAAAGTTAAGAGTTACACTACTCTTAGGTGAATTTACCCATATTTTGTTTGATATGCCTCAGTGTTTCACTTCTTTTGTGAAAAAGTGTCCAAAATGGTTTCTAGCATGTTCTGCTAATTCAGTTGGATTGGATTTAAACAGCAAAAAATACCTGGACTTGTATAAGTTAGAATCGTAGAATATCCTGAGTTGGAAGTGACCCACAAAATTTACCAAAGTCCAACTCCTGGTCTTGCAYAGTGCAGCTCGAAGAATCACACTGTATTCTTGAGAGTGTTGTCCAAGCACTTCTTGAACTCAGACAGGCTTGGTGCTGTGACCACTTACCTGGRGAGCATGTTCCAATGCCCTCCTCATAAAGCTTTTCCCCTCGAGGCCCTTCATCATCTTTATGGCCCTTCTTTGGATGCTCCCTAATAGCTTTGTATCTTTCTTATATTGTGGCACCCAAAATGGCTTACAGGACTTGAGGTGAGGCCACCCCAGTGCAGAGCAGAGTGGGACAATCCCCTCTCTTGCCCAGCTGGYGATGCTGTGCCTGATGCACCTCAGGACATAGTTGGCCCTCCTGGCTCTGCTTGGGCATTGCAGATACACATTCAACTTTCCATTGACCAGGACCCTCAGGCCCCCTTCTGTGATGCTGCTGTCCAGCATCTTGTTCTCCAGTCTGTTCATATATCCAGAGTTGTCCCATCCCAAATGCAGAATCTGGCACTTGTCTTCAATCAACTTCATTTGGCTGCTGATTGCCCAGCCCTCTATTTGCTGAGGTCTGTTGCAGGGCCTCTCTGCCTTCAAGGGAGTTTACAGCTCCTCCCAATTTGGTATCACTGTCAAACTTAATGTACCTTCAAATTCGTTCAAGTAATTTATGAAGATGTTGAATAGCACAGGTCTGAGGATGGAACCCTGTGGAACCCCGCTAGTGACAGGTCATCAGTCTGATGTCACCCCATCCACTGTAACGCTTTGTGCCCAACCCATGAGCCAGTTGCTCACCTACTGCATGATGTGTTTATCCAGCTGTGGCTTGGACTTTTTGTTCAGAAGGATCCTGTGAGAGACAGTATCAAAAATTACTGAAATCCAAAATCCAAGTACTGAAATCCAAGTGGCTTCCCTTGGTCAGCTTGGTGGGTAATCTTGTCATAAAAGGAAATAAGATTTCGTAAGCAAGACTGTCTGCTTGTGAACCCATACTGGCTGTGACCAATGACTGGACTGTCTTGCAGTTTTTCAAAAACTCCCAGAAAAATCTTCTTCATAATATTACCAATCACTGAAGTGAGATGCTGTAGTTTCCAGGGTCGTCCTTCTTGAAAATTAGAACTGGGTTAACAAACACCTGAACACAGGACACAATAAAAGCGGGATAGACAGGCTAGGCTAGGAAATGTCTAAACTCTGTAAAAAAAAAAAACCCAAACCAATTAAAAAAAAAAAAACCTAAGCCCCAAAACAAACAAACCAACCAACTCAGGACTATTGTTTTCTGTTACATTTTTTTGTTATTTGGGGTGAGTTTTTTTTAATGTGTGTGTATTTTGTTTTTCTTTCTTTGGGAATGCAGAAGTTTTGCACAGGATGCTTTTTCTGAAAGTCTGATTTTCTTCCTGTGCTTGTTCAGAGTTTTAAACAGCTTATTACCAGCTAGGTATCTCTTTGCCAGGTAGTTTCTTCCCCCGAGTGCACTTGAACAGAGAGAGATGGTGTTACAGCCAACTCTTACTCATATTGGTTGTAAATACTAGTCATCAATTAGATTTTTCCTSCTATAATTTTGTCTTTTTGTTATTTCTTTGACTTGTGCATAAATGTTATGTAAATAATGATTATGTATTACTTAATTGGAGATGTCAGCATTTGTAGATGTCTCATACTAATCCATGTACACATAGGTGCTTTGTAGTTCTGTATATTGCAGCAATCTGTTCTGAATTTAAAAAACTAGCTTGTTTGCRTGAAGACATCTTAATAAACATTCTAAAGAACGCACTAAAAACACAGGCAAAGCAAAAAGCACAAATGCTGTTTGTAGGCATCAGTGAATTACAGTCCTTGTAGTCTGTTTCTTATAATGGTTGTTTTTACATCCTTTAGAATTTAACTAAACAACCACTTCCTGGATCCACAGAAAACAATGAATATGAACCTGTCTCCCCACAGGTATGTGGGGTTTGTTTTCTCTTTCATTTCTGTGTTGTCTTTGTGTTACATTGTCTTAAGTGCCCAGGATGCTGAAGTAAGGATGATACATACTTGCCTGTCAGGACGCTCGGGTATTTTGTTTGTGGACACTCCAATTCCATTAGCTGGTATTGTCACTGATGTGTGGATCTTTTTTTTTTTTTTTTTTTCAGGACAGATTAGCAGTCTGCCATCATTGAGATGCATTTTGTTRCATAGCCATCACAGGATACAGAGCATTAAAAAATAGAGGGCATATTGTGTGTCTGAAAGGCTACCTTCTAGCTGAAGGAAAGAACGGATAAGCATAAAAGTATTGTCACTAGTGATAAAGATGTAGGTCATTCTTGAAGAGGTCTCAAAGAAACATGTAGCTTGCTGAACTGGGATTAGCAGTGGCTTCTGGCACATGCCTCCCAACATTTGATTGTAGAGTCAACATGGTTCAGTAATGCTTTCATATCACTTCTGTAGCACCAGCAGTGTAGGTTACAATAGCACAGAATCTTCTGGTATTGAATTAAGTACTGTAGCTGCATAAATCAGTAGTTTTCTTTTATGTAAAAATCATAAAACCATTTAAAATAAGAAAAGGGCTGTTGAAAATGGTTTACTAGAGCTATTTGTACAAGGACTTCTACAATAAATGTGTTCTCTTCAAAGACAGAAAGGAAAGTATCTGTCTTTGAGATAAGTAGTCTTCTGTGTAATACATCAAGAAGTGAGTCAGTTATATTTTTCAAGTTTGAGATGATAGTAAGTAATCATTTATATTAGTTACACATTCTTCACTTTTTAGAGGGATTACACAGAAATGTAWTCTTCTAAAAGTTTAAGTCAGAGCTGAGTTTGTTATATTTAGTTACTATCAGAAATTGCACAAATCTGGTAGTTGCATGCTTGGTTTTTCTGCACAAGAAGATGATTCTTTTAAGGGAGTGGCAGCTGTTTGGTGTCATGTATATGTTAGGCAACAGTAATTTCTTTGCACAGGTGACTTTGCTTGGCTTTAGTGTGTCTGACTGCTTAAAAGCAGTGCAGAAATAATTCCTTGCTTTGAATTTTTGCAGCGAAGTGACAGTCATTCTTTTGCCCAGAGGCTTCAGCTTCGAGTTCCCTCCGTGGAGTCTTTGTTTCGAATCCCTGTAAAAGAGACCCTATTCTCCTCTTCTTCTAAGGAGTCCCTAGTACGAAGTTCTTCAAGAGACTCACTGAATCGACTAGACTTGGAAGCCCTCAGTCCCACCTTTGATCCACCTTCTGACATAGAGAGTGAAACAGAAGAGCCTCTGGGAAATGTGGACAGCTTCAGCAAAGAGCAGTTGCTGCAGCGTCTGCGTAGAATGGAGCGCAGTTTGGGCAACTATAGGGGAAAATACTCAGAGGTAAGCAGTGTGACTGGTTTAGCTAGGCAGAAAGGGGAAAGAGATTAAGCTAACAGATACTGCAGCAGTGGACAATATTTTTGTTTTCCTATTTGGAGCAAATGTTTCAAACTAAACCAACGTGGAAGTTTAATTATTCTAAATGTAGTTATTTTCGACCTAGATAGGTCAAATGTTTTTCTGATAATAAAACATGGAATTCCTCCTCTTCTCTTGTTTGTAAATAATTTCCTGATGTCAGCAGTAGAGGATAATTAGTGGTTATTCTCACAGAGCAGGCCTATTAAGATTTCAGTTGAAGGCGTCTAGCAGGGGGTGGTGTTCACTACAGAGGTGAGCATGATTTGTACTCCCATGACTACAAATTTTGTTTTTTTCTGAAACTTGTTCTTGAAATACGTAGTGTATATTCTATCCATGTGCAATAGGCATACATTTTGTTTTCTGTTCTTCATAATTTCCAGTTGTTCCCTGGAAGGAATTCATCCAAACACCTTTTCTTTTTTTAAAAGTTTGTTGAAAACCAATTATATAAGTAGTTTCACTACTAATTTTCCAAATAACTGGGGAAAGCAAAGCTGTCTGAGTGATGGTGCTGTTTGGTATTGGGTTTTTCAATAAGTTTTGTTTTTTTGATTTTTTTTTTTTTACTGTTTTTGAAGTGTGTGTTTTCTTTAAAAAACTGATTCTTTGCACTGTTTTTTATAGTTCTTTTAATGTTTGCTGCCCTCAAATACAAAATTTCCTGTGCAGACTTTTGTCTTCTGTTGTTGAAATCCCTGGAATCTAAAATATCTAATCTAAAATACAGTGACTGCAGTGCTCAGCATATGCCTGAAAAAGTAGCTGTTTCCCAGTAATTTTTCCTTCACTTCCAGCTAGTGTAATAAGTATTTTTTAAAGGTTATATAAATAATAGTTGCTAAAATAAAAATTCTTCAATTTGTGTGTTTGTTTTGGTGCTTTCTTGCTGGTTTGGTGKTTTTTTTTTTTTAATTAGTGTAGTCTGTCCAGCAAGTCCTATCTCTCAAAAAGGCTTGGGGTTTTTTCCTGGTTTTGTGAATTTCTTTAGTTCAATTGGAAAGTATTGTTTTCCTGGAACTTGGAAGAAACTGGTTTCAATATATAATGAGTAATTAAGGCAGAAATATTTTTTCCGTCTTAAAGTAGGATGCAAAATTAGCATCTCAAAAATATGGTAAGGGAAACCATTCATAGTAGTTTTGGTTTTCTTTTAAGGGCAAAATAAATATGACTTTGAAATTAAAAGTAATTTTGAATTCTGAAAATGTGTAATTTATTTTAAATAAGAATTTAAAGGTATATTTTGACTTACTGATTTCTGGTTTGGGTGTTCTGGATTTGTTTATCCTAAATTTTTCATCAGTTTSAAAACAGACTATTCTAGTGCCAGGTGCCATTATGCTATTTCCCCTTTGGCACTTGTAATGAAATATTTAAGTAAACTAAGTTGTGCAGTTACTTGCTAAGTCCTTTTGTCGGCTTACAGGGAGAAATAAAATACTCTCCATTTTGAATCTGTGTGGGCTAGATAAATGCAAAATACATGGAATGAAAGTGTTACACAGACTGTTTTGTTAAATTTAGAAATGTATTTTTTAATGCATGCTCTTTGTAAAATCACTTTTATTTAAGCTCCTTGGTACATGTACTCTTACAACTGGTCATTCCTGTGAGGTAGCTGTCTGGGATGTTACTTTCTGATACTGTTGGGTTTTGACCCACTATATTGAAGCATGGCATGTGGTATGTCTTCTCAGGGAAGGGAAAACTGTATGAATGCTGAGTGACATCATTGTTTTGTTGTGTAGGCTTTTATTTTTTAACACATTGGAGATATTTTATGGATAGATAGAGAAAACATTGAGAAACTTTAAGTATATTTCTATCAAAAGTGTGTTCTTAAGTGGAGTGAAGAGTTTGAAAATGCAAGTAGTGATGCAACTACGGAAACTATTTTGATGGCTATACGCAGATGCATTATCATTTTTATGCCCATTTTGTGTATTTTAGCTAGTGTCTGCTTATCAAGTTATCCAGCGGGAAAAGAAGAAGCTGCAGGTAAGCATTACTTTGCATCCTCTTTTACCTGAATGCTTATTGAATCTTAAAATGTGTAGTGCCTATATAGATTAAATTTTCAGTGCATTATATGTTGTATGTGTGTGTGTGTAACAGAAGATGGTTTCTTAGCTGGGATTTCTAAGGAAGCCGAGCTAAAACTGATTTGTCAAAATAACCGTGAAGTATTGTATTCCAACCCTTCTTTTTTCATCAGCTGACTTAAGTGTTTTGATTGATAGATTGCCGACCCACAGTTTGCAGTTTATGACAATGCTTGCACATCRAGTCCGACTAGAAAGAGAAACAAATCATTACATCTGTGAATTCTTTGAATTTATTTACACATTTTAAAGTTATATTTAATACACCTGATCTTTATTCTTCCTTTTTTCTTAAGAGCATTCTGAGTCAAAGTCAGGATAAAGCACTTCGCAGAATTGGAGAATTGAGAGAGGTAATTTCCTTTATTGATTGTGTGTTTTCTTTATATCACACCTACATAGGATCTTTTTTTTGCTTAACTTTTGACTTTTTTGTTTACTTCACAAAGTATTTTCTATTACATTGGAGGGTATTCTGCTGCTTTTTTTGTTTGTTTGTTTATATGGTGTTTCTCCTCTGGCATTTTCCCCATTCAGTGGCCTATTGCTATACTCTTAAGACAGAGCAGTGCATCACAAACTGAACTACTTCTCCTGTTTGCTGTAAAATAGGTAGAAGTATATGTGGTTCTTGCAGTGTTGTTGGGCCCAGCCACATATGTCCCTGTGCAATTTGTTGCTCTTCTGTTATTATTATTGACAAGTATTAATTCAGGGAAACACAAGTAATAGGCACATTTTAATAAAGATTTCAATGACTATAGAAAATCAGGATAATTAAAAAATATTCATACTTATCTCAGTTGTAATAATTACGTTTTTATGGATTTTAGTATAGTTTGGTTTCAATCACAACATCATGTAGCTTCCATTACGACTTGTCACTTTAGGTTATAGAGAAATTAAAAGGAGAAGCTTTAATGTATTTGGTATTGATAATAAGCACATTGTACTTAAAAAGCATGTATAGATGATCAGGCAGAACATATTAAAAGGGCAAAAAAGCCATATTGTCTAAGCATGGTGAAACACAGTGTGAAGCTGAAGCCATTTTACTGCSTCAAGAGCCAGTGCAGCACCAGGTTTGGAGACGGGCATGCAAGGGCCTCTCCGTGCTCTTACCTTGTTGGAGAGCTGGGTACCATTTAGCCCAAAGTCATAGGCTTTGTCTATGTCTGCATTCCTGCTTCTGGTGTGTGGCAAGGAGGTTGCAGGAGCCATTAGACCGTGGTGAGGTTCCACCTTTGCCTGAAGGCAGACTCAGTCCTGGAAGTTGGATGTTATGCCTACAGACAGGGAACAGGACCTGTCCCCCTCATAGTGAGGCATGGTGACTGAACATCTGGCTCAAGCTCACTCCAAAGAGCTATCCCCGTGACTAGTCAGGCAGCTGGTCATTTCAAAGGGGGTCACTTGCAAACCGCTGGGCACTCTTCAGCAATCTGGGAGTAATTCAGGTAAGCAGGCTGCGAACTGCGTGTGCCACGGGGGTAGCATTTTGGTTCAGATGTGTGCTGCTTCTGTCCCAGCAGCTGGGAACAGTGCTGGGTGTACCGCACTTACCTGAGCTGGACCCTGTGTCTGGGCTATTATCATGTCCAAAGCTAAACTGTCAGGACATAGGAGGGAAAAAGCCATAGCATTACTGACAGAAGTGGCTTGCCAATGTTTTATCTTTTCCAGATCCCTACAAGGTCAAATGAAAAACCTTATTCTCTGTTAGGTCTGTATCTGCATGTTCCCGTAGGATTAATTTTCCAGCTTATTGCTACTTGTTTAAGTCAGGAAGGCATATGTAGAACAGAGCAAAATCTTTAGCAAATTACAAAGGGTTGGACATGTGCATTTTAGATAAGTTATGCATATATTTCTGATTTATATATATACATTTGTATATATGTATTTTATCTAAAATTTAATTTCATTTTTACAAATCTTGTAGATTTAAAGATTCCTTCAAATCTAGCACTGAAATTATTTTTCATTAATTGATACACTTCAAAAGTGTTTTTCTGATCTTTTGGAAGTCCAGGTGTTGCCTCATTAGGTAAAGCACACAATGAACGAAAAATTTCAAATAGAATGGTTACTTTTCCATTGTGGAAACTAAAATGGTCCAAAGGAGTTAATTCATTGATGTAGTAATTTGTTATCAGAAATTAATTTAAAAAATTCTTTTCTTCACCATACAATCTTACTTTCCCTATATGGTRAACCAGACAAGTTTCTTCTAAGAGGGCCAGGTAACAGTAAACTAATATACTTTGAGGCTAAATTGACAGTGTGACATGGTCCATAGAAATGAATGTGTCTTTTGCTTACCTTAGTTTCCTCCTGCTAGGACTAATTCCTCAAAACCAGTCTTCAGGCAGTCTAAAGTGCTCTCTTTCTCAGAAAAGAATCAGAAAGGACTTTGAGATCCAAAGAGGAGCATTTCTGTGTTGGTTTCAATAAGTCTCTTTGATGCTTGTTCTCACACTGACCTCCTTTGCTTCATTTGGAAAGAATTGCTTCTGAAGCTCAGAAACACAGGGTGGGAATGTGATCAGCATGAGGCAATGCAGCATTAAGAAATGGATATAGTGGAGAAAGGAGGAATGGTTTTTGCAGTGATGCTTTCCCTCACTGTCTATGCATGGCTGGGTAGGCTCAGCTCATACAGCTGTTGTTCTCAAAGCTGATATCAGCCTCATCTATGGCAGGGCATTCGCTGTGGGAAGTAAGAGATAGGCAGAAAGAGAGCATAAAAACAAGATTTAGAGTTGGAGGAACGCAGCACAGGAAGCATCCAGTGCTCTGTGTTTTGTCTCACTTGCTTTTTCATCCTTACTTTCTCTGTTGTCCACTGTCTTTGCCTGGCTCATGGAATTCATGTTTATGGGTGGTTATTGTTTTTAGACAAGTGATCTTTGCAAAATAACAGTCCTAGAAGTATTCTTTTCATGGGGTAAATCACGGGAAACATATATAGATGAAATAAATATATAAATAAAAAGAATTGAGAAGTTTAAAAAAAAATATTTGCAGTGCATGAATGATATATGTGTGGTTCTGGTTCTCCCAATAAGCAGTTAGATGTCAATGAGTTTAAATGTATTTATTTCCTATCAGAATGATAATTATTTAAAGAAAGTTAAATGTTTAAAATTTAAAGGCATAGGAAGTAATTAGAAGAAACCTCCTTCAGGAAATATAAGACTGTGTAGATCCTACTAATGCATTTAGGCAATATCTACAAGTTTCTAAGAGTGTTCAGCCAAACAAATGCATGTACGTATCAAGTAAAGCCACATATTTTAGTAATTTGGCATTATCTGCCCTTCTCATTTGAGACACATTTGTAGAATAAAAAGACCAATTTTCTTCTCTTATGCATGGCATTTGTCATATTGGAATGGTGGCATATTGAATAAGCATAATGAATTTTACATTTCTGCTCTTTATGTTGACTTAATCTCCTGGCTAAATGAATAATCTACCTAAGTGCGGTTTCAGTTTCTAGGAGTAATGTGTGCATGGCAGACTGCTTTTCAGTAGGTTTGAAATGATCCTTATATGAACTTACTTTAAGGAAGAAAGAATCCTTGATAATTTTGCATCAAATTTAGGCTTATGCTATTTTAATGCTGGAATTATAATCTGATATTTTTATGTTATGTGAAATGTAGTATGTAGACATATCAACCTGATGGTTGTATTCTGGGGTCACAGCTATGAAAGAGGTATTTTAGATATTTTTTCATAAGACTTTTGAGCTCACATTTCAGTATTCATTTGAGATCTGTTTATCCTCAGGAGCTCCAGATGGATCAACAAGCTAAGAAACATCTCCAAGAGGAATTTGATGCTTCCTTAGAAGAAAAGGATCAACTTATTAGTGTCCTGCAAACTCAAGTAAGATAATTTACCCAACAGATGTTGTTTAAAACTGCTCTTAATTTTACTTCTTGGCTATATATTTCCTGTAATGCATATCTGTGCTTTATTGTAATTGCTCTGAAGTCATAAAGCTTATTGAGCATTTAGGATTTTCTAGAAGTTAGGTGCATCTTTGTGGTAGAGGATACCTTTGTAAAAATCTCACATATGTTAAATATGATTGACCAATTTACACTTAAATACCTTTGTGATGTTTCTGTTATGAAGACATCAACATTAGCAGGAGTCTGAGCTAAAATTGCTTTTTCAAAATTCATGTGTTTTGCTTAATTGGTCTTTATTTCTCTACCCATAGTCATTCAATTTTTGTTAATTGCAAGCATAATTCTGACTTCTGAAAAACAGTGAAAAAAAATCAGATTTTTCTTTTTTTTCTACTTGCTAATAGCAAAATTAATTTAACTATTTCTAGTTTTGAAGATTAAAAAATGATCTGCTTAAATTCCTTTTTGTTTAGGTGTTGTTGCTGAAACAGAGATTACAGAATCATCAGATAGGCACTGAATTGCCTGATCAAAATGTGCAGTCAGAACCAGAAGTTCAAAGTCTGACAAAAGAAGTCAGTGCAGAAAATATTTTGGAACCAGGAAGCAATGGTAGGTATTGTGCTTTTTCAAGAGACCTTACATTTTGGGGAATAAACCTGCTGTTATTTATGATGGAGCAACAATATTTATGCCTGACCTTGTCATTGTAAGGATGAATTTTTTAGAAGACAATTGTTAYGAAAAAAATGTGGCAGCTAGAGGACAGGATAACCCTTCTAAGAAATTAAATTTTCATACGAATGAAAATCTGGTATGTCCTTTGTCAATATTGATAATAACATTTATCAATTAATTATTGCTTCATTGGTAGGTGTTCCAATTGTTGCCACATAATACAATTAAGAGATTCTGTCCCCCATAAGTGAGACCTATCTCTGGAATTTAGAGAGCAGATTGGTTGCCAGTCTCTGTCTTTTGTTTGTGAGTTTGGGGGGTTTTCTCTTCCTTTCTCATAAAAAAAGGGAAAACAAAGATCACTTTTGATATTCCTGCTGTTGAATAACCTAAGTATTCCTCATGTCAGGAGGTTGTTTGATTGGATTCTCAGCGTTGTATATATTTGATTACTGAGCAAGGGACATTATAATGCTGATATATAATAAAAGTGTCTTTCATTGCTACCTTCATAAAAGGGTAGGGTTAAGACAGAGGCAAACATCTTGAATTTTTTTTTTTGACATCTGCTATGGTTTTTGTATGTAGGGATGATATTAAGTATTAGGTGAGAGATGTTTTTACCTAGTACCATGGTYTTTGTATTGCTTAGTCAATAATGTAAGAGTCAGGATGCAAGACGTTTTCTGTGTGTGAATCTGCCTCTGGACTGTAGTGTCACTTATGGTTGTGAGCTGAACCTCTGAGTTTGTCTGATCCTGTTTTCATGCCTGTGGTAGGCTGGTGCTGGCTGGGTCCCAGGCACCCACCAAAGCCGCTCTCTCACAGCTGGACGGAGGAGAGACAATTTAACAAAGGGCTCATGAGTTGAGATAAGGCCTGGGAGAGATCACTCACTAAATATCATCATGGGTAAAACGGGCTCAACTTAGAGATACAAAGTGAATTTATTACTAACAAAAATCAGAGCAGGATAATGAGAAGTAAAATAAAACCTAAAAAGTACCTTGCCCCCACCCTCTGTCCTTCCCAGTTCTACTCCTTCCCCAGTGGGGCAGGGAGACAGGAAGTAGGGGTTATGGTTCATTACCCATGGTTTCTCCTGCTACACAGGGAGAGGAGTCCTTCCCCTGCTGCACCATGGGGTCCCTTCCACAGGAGACACTTCTCCATTAACTTCTCCAGCATGAGTCTATCTCATGAGTAGCTCTCTGTGAACTTCTGCTATGTAAGCTCATCCCACAGGCAGCAGTCCCCCCCAAACTGCTGCAGCGTGGGTCACTCTTCCACATGGTGCAGTCGTTTAAGGACAGGCTGCTCCAGGGTGGGCTCCTCTCTCCRTGGGCTTCCCCACGGGTCACAGCCTTCTCTCAGGCATCCACCTGCTCTGGCATGGGCTCCTTCACGGACTGTGGGTGGATCTTTGCATCCCCTTGGTCCTTCATGGGCTGTAGGGACACAGCTGCTGCTGCTGTGGTCTGCACCACAGTTTGCAGGGGAATCCCAGCTCCAGTGCTTGCAGCACCTCCTCCTCCAGTGAGCTTGGTGTCTGCAGAATTGTTCCCCTTGCACGTTTTTGCTCCACTGTTCTCTGGTTGCAATTATTTCTGCACAATAATTGTTTTTTCCTTACCTCTTAAATCTTTGATGCAGAGTGTTACCACCATTTCTAATTGGCCCAGCCTTGACCAGCAGCACATCCATCTTTGGAGCTTTGCCAGGGATTGGCTCTGCCAGACATGGAGGAAGCTTCTGGCAGCTCCTTGCAGAAACCACCCCTGTAGTTCCCCACCACCGCTTCTGAAGCTCGGCCATGCAAATCAGCCTCCAGAGCATCAGAGCAGAAGCACACAGTAAAATACTACCACATGTGCTAGTTATACAGAGTGATTCAAACTGAAAGGGAGTAGGTTTAGATTAGATATTAGGAAGAAATTCTTTACTGTGAGGATGGTGAGACCCTGGAACAGGTTGCCCAGATAAGTTGTGGCTGTCCCATCCCTGGAAGTGTTCAAAGCCAGGCTGGATGGATCTCTGAGCAACTTGTTCTAGTGTGAAGTGTCCCTGCCTATGGCAGAAGTTGGAACTAGATAATCTTTAAGGTTGCTTCCAAGTCATGGCAGTCTATGATTCTGTGAGTACAACTCAGAAAGGCCCTAAGTATAACCTTTATCCTGCCAAAAGTAGTATTGCCAGCCTGGATATTTTAGAACTATATATAGTTCATACCCAACCTTGGGAAAGCAAATATGTGTGTATGTGTGGCACTTGAGAGGTGTGATTTGCTTTGTTTCATGTTTTTTCCTACTTGTGCGTAATCTGTTAATACCAGCAGRCAGGTTTACAAATCATCATAACCTTTTAATTTCATAAAAAATCTTCTTGATTAAAAGTTTGGTTTTGAAGCTGATAAAGTAACTGGGATTTTATAAGCTAATTTGGTACAAAAGTCTGTGTTTACTATTCTGTGTATGTATAGAATGTTTCTGGCCCTTGCAGTAGGAACTAGGAAGTTTTGTAGAGTTTTCACAACTTTCTTTAGAGACCTATGAATCCACTGCATTGTGAATGATGAATGCAGATCTGCATTTTGGAAATGGCATGCATATAGTAATGTTGGTATGTTGTCTTCTAGAGGGTGATGAAGATCCTGTTAAAACAATGGAAACTCTTAATCAGAGGGTGAAGCGCCAAGAGAACTTGCTACAACGTTGGAAGGAAATTATTAGGTCACATAAGGAGCGCTGTGCACAATTAACCAATGAGAAAGATGCACTTCAAGAACAGTTAGAAGAGAGGCTTCAGGAACTGGAAAAAATGAAGGTATGGAAACTGCTCTTAGCTTTATGTGTAACTACGAAAATACAGTAAGAACTCCAATATTTCCAAAATTTATTAATATTGACTATAAAACAAACTACCCCTGTATTTTTTTTGAGATGAAGGTGCGAAACCCACCTGGGATTAATACACTGAGCAATTACTCTAGAGTGGTGAAGTAGCRTATGAAACCTTACTGTATGAATAACTATGAGAGTAGTATCAGAAATACATAGTTGCGGGAAATTGGGGTGAGGAAAAGACTCTTAGCAAAGAAGACAGAAGGTAAAGTGAGAAAAGTGGAGCAGAGCTAAACCTTTAACACACAGTGAAAGAGGCATTAATTATGTAAATTAACAGAAAGAAACAGAAAAGTAGAGCAGTAGAAATCAAAATATATTGAATGTAAATGCAGTTCCAAAACTAATAAATAATATTTTTCTCAATTTTCCTTTTAAGGCCAATAATGCTGAGTGTGAAGTAAAAATAAGGTGGCTCATTGTAATGGAAACCTCAAAATGTGCTAAGTATAGTTGTACTTAATTTTAGTTACAGAGATCAGATTCCCAACTCTGTCTTCATCTCTGAGCACTAGCCTGGTTTGAAAAAGCTCTGAAAGACTTGAGTATTTTAATGATCTTGTCTGGAACAAGGCTGGTAGTGATCATTTA
Source organism: Malurus melanocephalus (assembly GCF_030028575.1). Taxonomy (NCBI): domain Eukaryota; kingdom Metazoa; phylum Chordata; class Aves; order Passeriformes; family Maluridae; genus Malurus; species Malurus melanocephalus. The sequence goes on from NW_026623503.1 coordinate 123,625, forward strand.
TGTTGCATTGCTGAGATCCTCTTGTAAGCTAGATTTAAGATGCAGATAATAGAGCAAAAACCTTAGACATATTTCTTGTTTTACTGTAGCAACTCAGACCCCCATATGTGGAGGCTCTAACAAAGCCTGCAGATTACTGAATTACTACAGAACCCATAAGGCAGCCTACATCTGGGAGATGTCAAAGTARTTTAAACGTGCCTGCTTTAATTACCCTGGTTTGTGTTCTATGTTCTTCCTCCAAGGCATAGTGCAGGGTAAGAGCCAAAGCTAAGTTGTCAACCAGCTTGTGGTTGGGTTCTTTTTTTAGGACCTTCACATGGCTGAGAAGACTAAACTGATTACCCAGCTACGTGATGCAAAGAATTTGATTGAACAGCTAGAACAAGACAAGGTAAACAAAACTGTAGGTTTTGAGGAAGGTTGTTTAAAGACAATATCATGCTTCCTGGTATTAGAAGCTGGTTTTAGTGGTCTGATAGTTTGGGCTATGTTTCAATAAACAAATAATATAAGCTACTTGAGAATTTCATTGTATATATACCATAAGGTATATGTCAGTTAGATTATACTTAATACTGCAACATTATGTTACTTAGGATGATGCAATTATACTGAATACACTCCTTGATGCCAACTCTAAAACATAAAGAAAGAAATCCCAAACACTAATGAAGACGAGATATAATTAAATGAATTTTAAAATAACCAGTGAAGTAACTACATTTTTGGTAGAAAATTAAGAGTTTCTCAATTTTTAGCTCTTTAAAAGTTTTTTTTTAATCACAGTCTTGGTACCTGGAGTAATTTCTGGCGGTGTAATAAGCAATGTGACTAACACTGTGTGTGCATATTCTCAAACGAGAAGTACACACTCTACAGCACTTTTCCTTTGGGTTTGTTTACAGAATACATGTTTCAAAGGAAAGTGTCTGTTCCAGAAGGAGGAAGTTTTTGGATGGCGTGTGGTTGGTGGAGTTCTTTCCACCACTAGATAAATTTTGGATACTCTTAAAAATAATCTCTGTTCTTATCTTCCTTTTTGTTAGCATTTTCTGTTTTCTGACATACAAAAATATCATGATCTGTGGTCTTGTAGTAACAGACTATAGTTTATTCCTGACAAGGATTGTGTCTTGGTTTGAAATTGTTTCAGTTGTATGTTTTATTTATTTGCTAGCATTTTATCACAAGGAMCTTTTCCATAGGGCATGGTAATTGCGGAGACAAAGCGACAAATGCATGAAACACTGGAAATGAAGGAGGAGGAGATAGCCCAGCTGCGTGCTCGAATCAAACAAATAACTACAAAAGGCGAGGAATTAAAAGAACTGAAAGAAAAGTCTGAAAGAGCTGGTAAGAAAATATGGAGATGATTGGCTTTTGCTTTTATGAATCAGAAAACTTCGGGGTGGTTTTTTTTCCCCACTATTTGTCAGTTGTTGTTTGGAATGGATATTAAGAGATGCTCTTTTTTCTGTTCTACATATCATCCTTGCTACCTTCGTTACTAACTTCACTTCTGGACAGCCGAGTTTAAAGATGTTTGTGACTGGTTTGTCTGTTAGGAAAATCTGAGCTAGGAAGAAAACTGCTGAAAGGCAGCTGCACATCCCAATTTGTAGGAGAAAAGATTGATGGAATTTTCTTCTGGTTTAACTTAAAAAGAGAAATTTGCAACTTCCTATAAATTGTCATTATAGTGCCACCAGTACTTCATGTAGAAAATATAGCAGTGAGTGTGTAAGAGTTTGTGAATGAGTAAAAATAAGTGTTATAACTACAATAAGCATTTTCTTTGAATTATTTAATGGAAGCATTTCTGGTTTCTCTTAAATGAGTTGGTTTCAGGCTTGGAACAGAGCACTTATGTAACTGCTACATGGTGTAGTTTGCTTTTTATAGAAATTAGGTAACGTGTGCTTGCAGTTATCCTTTTGCTTGAAATGAAATTAAACCATTGTTTTTTAAACAGTGCAATTGTTTTGTACTATATCAAAATTCTTTTAGAATWATTTAATTTGCTCGCATGGGCACATAAAGAAGCTCACTCCTTTGGCAGAAGTTCAGGTGTTACTTTGAAAAAAAAATATTATACATATTTTCTTTAAAAAGCAATGAGAATTTCAAATAATACAGTTCATGCTGGTTTATTTTAAATCTACATAGATTTACATTAGAACTTGCAGTTTTAAAGATTAATTTGGGTAGATTATTGTGCTGTAATGCCAAGAAGCATCTGGAAAATCCATCTTGTGAAAGTAACATTTTGATTAGGAGCCTTCCTCTCCTACCCTTTCATGGTTGCAGGTCTCATTTTAATTCTGGAAATTCATACTTCTAAAGTCAGTCCTGCTCAAGCTGTATTTTGTTCGTACTGGGAGRCTAGTAAGGTCTTAATGATTAAAAAAAGAAGCTGAAGAATCTTTTAATACTTCTGTAGATACGAAGTTATTGTGATAGCTATTTGGAATAATGTTTTTTGAGGCAGCAGAAATAATTATGAATTATGAAATGTATTATATATGCATACTGCTGTATACAGTAATTTCTTCAGATTTGCCTGGCCAGAAGCTGAAATCAGGTTAGAGATTATGCTGTAGACAACTGGAAATCTGTCTATTGTAATGAGAAATAGTTTAACTTGCATGAATAATATGCTGAGTACACTACTCTTTGCTAGGGGGAGATTTGTGTGTTAAATGTGGTCTTTTTTAAACAAAAATCTTAAGTACTTTGGTACTTTTTACAGTGCTTAAGTATCAACTTTACCTTTGCATTTATTTCTTATTGTCTGTTAAGCATACATAAGTGTTGGAACCCTTAGAAAATTATTTAACACTGCTTTTAAGACAGACAGAATTGTAAGGTGTTGTTTATTAACTTTTTCTATTACATCCTTGGCCTGATGGATTCAAAAATGTGATCTGCAGTGGTAGATTTACAGTGGCAGATCTACAGTGGTTCAATACAGTTCAATTAAATTATTTGAGAAAACCACCTTGCATACTGGGAGAGCCTGAAAGTGCTTTTAGGTCACAACCTTTTGAGTTGTAACGGTTTTGTGAATTGGGCAATTTAATGTATTTGAGGTCAACATTTAAAGTTCTGGTTTTTTGTATAGTTTATGTGAGGCAGTATTTGCAGAACCACTGAATGAGTAAGGTTGGAGGACCCCAGTTGTCATCTGATCCAACCTCCCTGCTCAGCTAGGGTCATCATAGAGCCCATGGCACAGAATTGCATCTAGGCTGTTAAATTGTAGACATCATTTTCTATATCATGGTTTAATGAAGAACTGATAGAATGGAATGAAGTGGAAATGTTAATTCGTTTCTGTTGTAGCAAAACAAGGATAAGCATAATACACTTGAAATTTACTTTGTAATAAGTGCTGGAGACTAAAAAGTGGTATAGTTTTCCATATCATCTTACCTAGTGTTCCATCTCTGGCATTTTTCTTTGTAAATCAGGACTTTGGTGAATTGCTCCAGTGTTTGATTTCATGCAAATGCAATTTGTTGCAATGAAATAGCGAAAACATTTATATGCTTATTTTTTGTTGTGTTATGTGAACCGTAACTTGGTCTCCCCAGTGTAAGTTCTTTTTTTTTTGTAGTCAGAGGTACATTATGTTGAAATCTCACAGAGCATCTTGTTTTTGTGCATCCACAAATGCCAATAAGTGAATCATGGTGCCTTTCCCAAGCCTTGTATGAACAGGATTGGGGTAAGGGCTCTGTTTTCTTGCATTTCACACTGGGTGCTTGAAGTGGGCTCTRAAAAGTAAATTCCGTGCTTCTCAGGCACTTCTATTTGAGGTATCACACTTTTTTATTTCAAGAAAGATCTTCTTAATATTTGTAAATTTCCAGGTAAGCTTAAGTTTGTTTTTCCTGACATTACCTAGCATAAGTACTTTATGTCTTCTCAGGATGCAGATTTATTTATACTCTGTGCAGTAAACAAAGTCTTTAGAAAGCAAATCCTATTCTTTGTAGGCAAGCATTTCTTTTGCAAGCTTAGTTAACATATACCCTGCGCCTTTCTTGAGTGAAAAAAAAGGCTTGGACTGTGCCTTTAAAATCCTGCCTAGATGAACAAATCAGCTATAGGAAATTATTTTATCCTTTTTTTTTTTTTCCAAAATTTGGATATGACGTGTGCTCTCAGCCATCAGAAATGGAACATGTAATCCCTCCTTTGTCAGCTGGTTTACTGCTTTCTTCTCATGTTTTAGCAGTAGGAAGTGCTGTAAGCAAAGAAAAGAGGTCTGTGTCATTGGGGCAGGAAGTGAGAAGGCTTTGGAGCACACATGGGTGTTACTCTGGTGGGGAGGGGTAAGGTGAAGGGAGCAAAGATAAGTACTTTGGATTGGCAGAGGTAAAGTACTCAACTCTCCAGCACACATTTTATAAAAATCAGGTTTGCAGCCTTGCACATCTTAAACTCCGCTTAGGCTTAGGTTTCCAGTTTGTCTGGCTTTATCAAGTAAATTGGGTTTTGCAAGACTCACCTGAGAATTTGTTGATGTGGTTGTTTCTATTTCTGATTTGCTAAAGTGCCTTTGTGAAACTTCATTCAACCAATACTTGGTTGAAAGACTTTCCCTGAACAAAGTTCTGTAGGCTGGAGAAGAGCGTAGAGGCACTGCCTTTACTCTTCTGCATTCAGAGTCAAATGAAATAAAATTTTAGATAAAAACAGAAACTTTATTTCAAGCTTTTATAYGTGGTAGAATTAAAATCTTTCACAGTTTAATAGTAACAGTGATAATAGAGACCACATTCTGTCTACTTGATGATAGTTTAGCCCTCTGCTGATTTGAAACTTGGTTGTGTCCAGCTACACTAGAATTAACTACTTCGAATTAAAATACTCTGTTTTTCCTAAGGGCTGTGCCTGAGATGCATATAATTTAACTTTTAGAGAGCTAAGTGTTTCTGTGAAGTGTTGCTTCTTTGTGCTTTCATACTCTCTTGGCTTTTTAATCAGCTTTTGTCTAGTTTTTGTATTAGCATCCTGCTTGTTAATTGTGGTGATGCAGCTTTTGTACTGCACGTTGCTCAGCAATTCCATGTCAGCAGTCAATCCTAGTGTGAGCTTGGATCTTCTCTTTGGCTGATCTGTGGCAAATGTATTCTCTTTCCTTTTGCAGAAGTAAYAGGTTTCTCAAATGAGATTGAAGTACATGATGCTCAGAACAAGAAACAGAATATGTGTATGGAAAAGTGAAATAACTTAATGTTCTACTTGCAGGCTTTAGTTTCAAGCTATACTTTGTAAAGTAGAGTAGGGGTTTTTTTTTCTTTGTTTTTTTTTGTTTGCTTGTTTGGGGTTTTCTTTTGTTTGCTTGTTTGAAAAACRATATCTATCATGCAGTAATACTGAAGGACTTGGCCAATTTTGCTTGCCCTGCTTTTGTTAGGACTGAGAGGAGCATCAGGGAARTCAGTACCATTCTCCAAACACAGTTCTGCAGGCTGTATTCATAATCAAGTTGTGCCTGGTGTGGCAAGGGGACAGAACTTGAGTCCTGCCTGTTGCAGGTCGCAAATGCCTTGATGGAGTTGTAAAGAGCTGTGCAAAATAAGGAGCTATAAGCCTTGTGCATGCTTGTATTATATTTTAGACCGTTTTCCTATTTAAGGTAGTCTCTAGTGCTCTTATTTTTTTATAATAGTTTTGGTATTTAAGCAGAACCAGGAGTGAAAAAGTGGATATAGTGGTGCACTTTGGTATTGCCAGAATCAATAACAGCCCCATTTTGCCTTAAAACATTATTGTTGCAGTGAGTAGTCAGAAAAAGGCCTCCTCACAAAAGAGGAGAAAATTCTGGAAAAGGTCAAAATTTGGGGGAATCCAGTTTTATGAAATTAAGTTACTTGAAAACATATTTGCAGCATTGCCTCATAAGTATAGACTGTGGTTAAAATCTTCAAGTTTTAATGTTATTAAAAGATGTGGAATGGAAATTATTATTCACTTCTCAAACACTGCCTAAATGTTATGGATTTCAAAAAACAAAGGTTGCAATAATTACTATGAATACCTACTAACTAACAGTGAATTAAAAAAAAACTAGACATGTCTATTGTGATTTTCTTTTGGGGATATAGAATCTAKTGGAAGAAAGCTTAGCATACTAAATAACACATCAAAAATTATTTTGTTCTGTTTCCTCCCAAAATAGAATCCAAGTAGTCCAGGCTGTAATAGAATAATCTACTTTTAGGGGGTCGTGCTCTGGTAAATTACAGTCTTGATATTGGCACTATGATTTTGAATTTTTAAGATGTGTTTTGCCAAAATTCTGTTAAGAGAATTATKAACTGTACAGTGGTGTTCTGAGACTGATTCTTTAAAATATGTATCAGGGCTTTTCCACATTCATGATCCATTCAGGAAAAGAGATTTCCCTAATGGTAGTTGAACTCTAGTCATGTGCAATTCTATATAGACTCTCACATCAGTTGTAGCGACTTTTAGGGGTATTGAATAAATAAGTGAGCTCATAATACAGGAATTTATTTGCTTTCTTTTTGTATCTAAATTATCATCTGTGAAGTGAATAAAGCATGTTAGAATACTTCTTACCATGAGATGAAGCTGTGTAATTATTGCTTCCATTTTGTAAATTAAATGTGTTTCAGTGGATTTGTGCATCCTGTGCAAGAGTAAATAAATTTCAACACTGCAGCTTCAGTGTCCTTCTGAAACAACTTTTAGTTATTCAAATTTTCTGGGAGCAAATCTTAACTTTTTATTTTTTAAAAAATTTTTGCATTTTGTTTGTGAAGTTTAGAAGTGGAGGACTGTATTCTTAAAACTCAACTACTACACTGGTAGTAGTGTACATTAAATATAAATAGTGGGAGAATGAAATTAGCAAACTCATCTCTGTGGACTCTATGAAACACACAGTTTTAAGAAAAGGTTCTCTAGATTTTACAGTTTGGAATTACTCCTACATCAGCTCCTACTACTTGCACTGTAGTCATTCTTGATTTATGTTTCTGTCTGCTTGTTTTAGTGGAAGAACAGCTTGTGAATTGCCTTTTCATTGAATTGCCTTTCTTGAGCTGTTTTTCCACTTCTTCAAAGTTGCTCAGCAGATATAGTCAGAAGAGGAGTGTTATAGTTCATTYATTAATATGGCTTATGTATTTTGTAGTGATTTTAGGCAAAGAAGTAGAAGCTACAGGATGTCTTGGAAAAATATTCACATTTACCTGTCAGTTCTCTTTCCTTTCTAGACAATAAACAAATGAATTCTTGATAGATTCCTAAGTTCATCTCTTATTTGTGAAATTCTTCTATCAAAATACATGGATATTTCTCAATTATCATATCCTTTCTTTTCTTGGCAGCTTTTGAAGAGCTTGAGAAGGCTCTAAGTATTGCACAAAAGACAGAGGAAGCCCGGAAAAAACTGCAGATAGAAATGGATGAAAAAGTTAAAGCAGTGGAAAAGGCAAGTGAAGAAGAGAGAGTGAATCTTCAACGGGAATTAACCAGAGTGAAACAAGAGGTGGTTGAGATTATGAAGGTAAAAGCTTTATTACAGTTAAGCTATATTTATAAAATACATCAGTATGGCAGAACTTTGTTATTTAATAAAATCTATAAAATATTTTCTGTAATTAAAGATTTGCTTAATGCAAAATCGGAAACTCCTCATAGATTTTTTTCCCTCCAGCAATTTAAATCAGTTCATTAGTGGCATGTAAAAATAAATAGTACTACTCTTTGCTTCACAGAATTTAATAAATTTATTTATTATAAGTACACTTGAGGCTTTAAACAGAGTCAAGAAGAGATTAATGTCAGTAAGCTTATGCATCTCCACCTGGATCTTGGGTTTTAATCACTTAGCTTTTAATCATTACCCTTTCTGAGTATGTGTAAATGTTTAAGAACTTGTTGCCAAATTGTTTGCTTGTAAAAGTTTCTGTAATTTACTTCATCTGGTGTATTCAGGTAGGAATTGCAGGAACAGTTCACATGCCTTGCAAAGCTGTAGATTTGAACACCTTTAAATTATAATTCTTGTGTTGACATTTATAATGGTATTAATTTTTCTAAGAGAATATGCTGATGCTTTAGAGGGATAACTGACATGCTTTACATTATTCTTAAATAAAGCACATGTGTAGGTTGTAGATGACCACTTGAGTAAGTTATCATCACTTGACTTTCTGGCTCATGAAATAACAAAAATACTGGGAAAGCTGCAAAAAAGTTCTTTTTACAATRTGTTATCATGTTGGAATTGAAAACACTGTTTGCCTTGGTAGAAGAGTCTTTAGAAAATGCAGTGTTTCCTTTAGTACAACTATGAAAGACTTGAGAAGCAGGGTGGATAACTTTGAGCTTGAAAATAAGAACTGTCAGGGCTTATTATAAAGCACTCCAAGTGATCATTATTTATTCAAAGGGAGCAAAGAGATGGCCCCATTTTCTTTTCTCTGTTGCACTTCTTTCTGATTAAGAAAAAATGCTATGTGTTTTGTAACTTAATATATTGAAATGAGTTTTTTCTGATTTTAATTCACAGAAGTCTTCAGAGGAACGAGTTGCTGAACTAGAAAAAACCCATAAAAAAGAACTGGCTACCAAAGATCAGGAGCTAAATGAAAGGTTACAGGCACAAGAAAAGGTGTTCCAGGAGAAGATGAAAGCAGCTCTTGTAAGTAAACCTAAAATGTATAGAAAGATATTTTTCTAAGTGTGAATTGGAAGTCCTTGTTTGACACTATTCCACACTGAGAATCCTTCAGTGCTCAAAGATAGGAGTGCTCTCCAACAGTCAAATAGCTCAGAGACTTCAGCAACATGAAAAGAAAGCAGGTGCGTGATACAGACTGAATAATGATAATTTGCCACTATCAGTGCTCAGTAGCAGCTGTATCTTGTGAAAAATACTTATTTGAAAGATTTTTTAGACATGCTTTTAAAATATCTTCTTATGGGTCATTGGCAATCAGCCCCAACAACTAGAGTAAAAAGTACAAATAATGAGGCTGTTTGAAACACGTTGGTATAGTTATGTCTGGTTGTGTTGTGTTATGTGAACAGGGTTCACTATTCATAGTGTTTGACCTCAGAAAAAGAATTTTCTTTGAGATCAGACTGTTCAGAAAAAATGTTGGAATTTTTTGCACTTTTTCATGAGCTGTAATCCACTACAGATAATCATGTAATTTTGCCTAAATAGTAGATATATATGCAACATAAATATGTATATATATACATATATCTATAAATACATATATCGTTACAAACAGTGGATTGTTTTTGTGCCTCTCCATGATGGATAGTGATTAGGACTGAACAGTCCTGCCATGACTATATTTTTCTACCTGTTTTGCAGGTTACTTCCATACTTATAAGAAACAGAAACTTAAAATTATATTAGCAGCGGAATCCAGGGAGAACAGACATTTATTGCTCTAATATGTTAGTGTCTGTAAATAGTTGTAAACAAACCAAAATGAAAGGGTTGATTGCATTATATTTTTCATGCAAAGACAAGTGGTTTCCAAGAAAAACACATGGAAGTGATGTATTATGATTATGTTTTCACAGATTAAACAAAAACTCTTAAGTGTTTGTGTAGAAAATAAAGGTGATTAGTACATGACTCCTATTAACTGGCATCCTATCATAATGTTTTTGAAGGTGTGATGACTATATTTATAGTTTATTGATTAATTGTACCTTTTCTTGCAGGAAAAAAATCAGAGTGAGTGCTTAAAAGCCCTTAAAGAGCAAGAGCTGCAAGAATCCTTGGCCTTAGAAGAATTAGAGCTGCAGAAGAAAGCCATACAGTCTGAGTGTGACAAGAAAGTTCAGAAGATGCATCAAGAAGTAGAGACTTGTAAAACTGTGAGTAAAGATTCCAAAAGACTAAACATTTACATATAGTCCATTCAATATGTGTTTAACTGTGACAAGTTTACAAATAGTGATATGTTGTGATTGGGTCCTGTGGGATTGAAGTGACAAAATTTTAATGTATTGCCAAGTGATTCTGTAGCCCCTAGTTTTTTATAAGATTAAGTGGCAAAATATGGAAATGTATTCACTTTACAGCATAGTGTGGGGTATGAATTTGTATCCATCTACTTTATTTTTTGGTATGTTATACAGAGGAATTAAATTTCAGGCTTTTTAATTTCTGGGTACTGCTACCTTAAAAACACTCATGAGGATAATTTAGTAAGTATCCTCGTATATRCAAAAGGAGTATATTTACAAACGAGGGTTACAGGACAGTTAAGGCACACTAAGGAAAAATAAACAATAGCAAAACCAAACAAAATCCAGACAATCAAACAGACATGAACCAGTAACTATGTAGGGGGGTGTGTATGTGGGTGTGCGTGTGATAAAAGGACAGTGAGGGCAAAGATAAAAAGGAATATGGCCTAAAAGTTTTACAGCACTGAAACTTAACAGTAATTCAACTTTAATTATACTATAAACATAATAATTTAACGGAATAACACTTAATTTATACCTAACTCAACTTATAAATTAACCTCAACAATTTAACAGCATTTAAACTAACTTATAAATTAATCTTAGCAACTTAGCGAAGAAGAGCTCTTAGCAGCATTCCACTTAGCTTACAACTTATGACTTAACCTTACTTACAGGTCTAACTTACTTAGGTATCTAAGGTACTTAAACATTTCAGAAAGCAGCATTTCTCCCGGCTTTGCTATAGCATATGTGCACGTGCAGGCACACAGACATAAAGAGTCAGTGCAAGCAAGGTACCTATGAAAAATTCCCCTTCAAAGTAAGTGAAATACTCACCTTGGATGCCTTTGCATGACCCCAGTGGGTGAGGGCATGAGCCTTGAGGAGTGTGGCTACTGGCCCAGGATTCATCATTGTTCGTTGATCCTCTGAGTACAAAACACTTGAGAGTTCATTAGCTCTGAGAGGTGTTCCAGTCAGAGGGACATTGCTGGTTGCAGTCCATTGGGGTCCAGGAGAGCTTACAGGGTCCCATTTTGGAATGTTGTTTATAAGGTTGCAGGAAAATGGGCTTTAGTCATAATGTTTCGTCCTGCTGCAGTTTGGCTTGGCATTTTCTTTGACAGTGTGAGAACAGAGATGTTATGCCATTCAGGCAAGAAAAATAGTTTCCAAGGCTGTTTGCAAGGCAAACTGGAGCTTRTTAGACAGCAGTGTTTCCTGGGAGTAGAAACTGTTTCTGACAGGCTTGGAAAGGGCTGAGCCAGGTGCTGTTTTATTAAGGCTGATGCCTAAGGAGAATTTCTCAGATCGCAGTGCAGCCTGAAAAGGAGGGGGGAATGCACCACCACAGTAGGTAAAAGATTGGCTTAAGTTTTTGAAGTGTCCTTTGCTTTATGTAAYGGCTAAAATTGTATTATCTGCTAATGAAAGTTTGTACATTTCACCACTCCCAGATGTTACTTTGGAGGTTTTGTGTAGAAAAGCATTTAAGTTTTACAGCAGCATTTCCATGGGAGGTAAAATTATAATAAAAGAGTACTCGGGTACAAAACTCCATAATGCTACTGCAGATTCCCTATATATTTCATCCTATATGTTTGTACTTGAGTTTAAGAGCAAAATGCAAACATATTTCTCAAAAATATCACATTAYTTTTAAAATTTGAATTAGTCTCTGCATTGAAATAGAAAGTTTTTCATTAAATAACGAACTTTCCATAATGGAAGCAAAGGTGAGAACAAACTAGATGAATGAAAGGTTTACAGAAAAAGTTTATATTTGCTAAAAATAATGGAATAAGTGACTTGTAGTTATGTGAACTGGGTAAGATTTTTAAAAGTTTAATGAAATTGTTACCTTTTGAATATTCGTATTCTTTAAAACTCTTTTCTAACAGAGGATTCTTGAACTGGAAAGCTCTCTTGCAAAGTATTCGCAAGATGACAGAAAGCAGTTAGAGGAATTAAGTACTCTCATAGAGTCTGAAAAAAAGCAGCACAGTAAGGAAATCAATGATATGGTTGAAAAACACAATAAAGAATTGGAGAATGTGAAACAGCAGCAAGAAAAGCTTTGGACAGAAAAACTTGAAACTTTAAAGCAACAACAAATAACTGAAATAGCAAAAATACGAGAGAGAGAACAAGAGATACATACAATTTTGAAAGAGAAAGAAACAGTTCTCTGTGCAATCATAGAAGAGAGGAATGAAAAAACATTAGAAAAACTTGATGTGAAACAAACAGAATTAGAAGCACTGTCTTCTGAGCTATCAGAAGCACTAAAAATACGTCATGATTTAGAAAAAGAGCTCTCAGAATTGAATAGTAAAGTGTGTGAAACAAAGCAAGAATTGGAAGGAAAGTTGGAAGAAGAGAGGAAACGGCACAATGAAATGATTGAAACTATGTTAAAAGAGCATGAAATGTCTATTCAAGGTGTTGAGAAGTTACTCAAAGAGGAACTCAACAAGCTCAAGCAGTCACTGGAGGAGAAAGACAGACATTTGGAGGAGTTGAAAGCACGTGAACAAAAACTAAAAGAATCTGCAGAAAGATCTGAAGCTGAACTTGTCCAAGTGTCTGCAAAACTGGAGGAGCAAAGCAGTGAAAATACAAGGAAAGTAATCTCTCTAACACAGCAATATGAATGTCAACTGAAGGATCTACAAAGAAAGGCTGATGAGACGAAGAGAAGTCTGACTGAGAAGGAAAATGAAATTGAGCACATGAAGAAGTTACAGAACAAGCAAGAGGAAGAGCTTAAACAGAAACTGTTAGCTGCAGAGGAGAGAATTACAGCTTTGCGAGGAGAGTATGAAAGTAAACTGAAATGTCAGGAAAAGAAAGTGGAGAAAATGAAACAAAAATCAAAAGATATGCAGGAAGCTTTCAAAAATAAACTTGCTGAGCAGGAAGCTAAACTTAAAAAAGAGCTTGAAAACAAGCAGTTGGAGTTCAGTCAGAAAGAGAGTGAATTCAATACTAGAATTTTGGAAATGGCACATGCCAGCTCATCTGGAATCAATGATACTGTATCAAAACTGGAATCTAATCGGAAAGAGCAACTAGCCAGTCTTGCTGAGGATCATAGGAAGAAATTGGAAGAAGTCATCCAAAGTTGGGAAAAGAAACTTAATCAGCAGATTGAAGAGCTCAAGGAAAAGCATGATATGGAATTGCAAGAGAAAGAGCAGGAAGTTGGAGATCTGAAACAGAAGCTTTCCACCTTTAGTTCTGAAAAGGAGGACTCCAGAACAGAAATAACCCAGCTGAAGGAAGAACAAATGAAAAGGGATGAATGTCTAAAGGAATTGCAAGAACAGCTAAGGCAGTCAGTGGCTAAGGTGAATACTTTATCAGATAAGGAAATTGACCTGAAAACACAGCTCAAAAAACTGGAAAGTGATCTTAAACAGTCCCTGAAAGAACAGAAAGGACTTCAGGGACAGCTCAGTAAACAAAAAGAAGTTGAAGAAAAGGACAAAGCCACAATTACTGAGCTGGCTGATACACTGAAAAGCCTTGAAGAGAAACTCCAAACAGTGCAATCTTCTCAGTATAAAGATCATGAAAATTTTGAGAAAAAAATAGAGGCAATTCGGCTAAAGGAAGCTGAGTTTAAAAAGTTGCCAGGAGAACTTAGAGCTCAGTTAGATGCTTGGAAGAATGCTGAAGCTTCATTACAAACTAAAGGCAATGAACTAATTGAAAAATGTAGTGAAAAAATTGGCATACTAATACGTAAAATTACAGACTGTGAGCACCAAATTGCAAAAGTTAAAGAAGCAATATTAATCAAAACAAGTAAAATAACTGAACTAGAAGCTCAACTTAGAGAAATAACAGAGCATCATTCTGCTGCTACTACTTCTTTGCAAAAGTCAATGCAAGAGCTGCAAGAGAAGGGCAATTTAATAATGTCTATGAGAGCTGACATTGAAGGACTTGTAACAGAAAAGGAGCAATTGCAAAAAGAGGGAGGGCATCAGCAGCAAGCAGCATCAGAGAAGGAAACTTGCATAACACAGCTGAGGAAAGAGTTATCTGAAAATATCAATGCTGTCACATCAATGAGGGAAGAACTCCAGGAAAAACAATCTGAAGTGTCTGCTCTAAACAAAACAGTTAATGACCTTAATGTTAGACTTGAAAGCACAGTAAGTTTAATCGAGAAGGAAGCAGCCATGTCTCTGTTAAGCAAGCAACATCAGGACGATCAGTTGCAGTTGTTAAATCAAGTAGAAGAGTTAGCATCCAGAGTTGAGATGCCGAGTCAAGAAAAAGCATCAGCTCTTGATCAGGTCCATCATTGCACAGCCCAGCTGTCAGAGTGGAAGATGAAAGCACAAACCAGGTTTACACAAAATCATGATACTATCAAAGATTTGCAGAGCAAACTTGAGTTAAGCAATACTGAAGCAAATAAAAAAGATGAAGAGCTAAACAAACTGAAGGAACAGCTGGCTAAACAAAGCAAGAACCTTGATAGTTTAAAAAATGAATTGGAACAAAAGCAAAACAGGAGGGAAAAGGAAGAAAGTGAGTTAACCTCAAAGTTAAAAAAACAAGCAGCAAAAATTGCTGAATTGGAAAAACACATTGCTCAGAAAACTTTAGAAAATGATTGCTTAGTGGAGGAACTTAAAAAGTGTAATGAACAAAAAGACACAGAGAAAAAAGAGATAGTTCAGCAACTCCATCAAGCAGAGAAGGTGGCTTTTGAAAAGGAAAATAGATTTAGGAAGGCTGAAGAAAAAGTGCTTAATCTTGAGAAGCAGATAGGTTCACTGAAAGCTGATTTTGAAGCGAAGGAGAAGGAATTTGATCAAATGAAGTCAGTGATACTTAAAAGGAAAGAGGAAGAGCTGAAAGAATTAGAAGAGAGACTGAATGTAGAGAACAGCACTAAGTTGGCCGATCTGAAAAAGAAGGCAGAGCAAAAAATAGGTTCCATTAGAAAGCAATTACTGTCTCAGATGGAAGAAAAGGAACAGCAATTTAAGCAAAATAGAGAGGATCAGTTAAGAGAGTTGGAGCAGAAAGTACAGGAGAGAGAAGCCAAAATTGACTCCTTAGAAAAAAAAATTAAGTCAATAAGAGATTCCACAGAATTAGAGAAGGAAGTGCTGGAAAAAGTAGAGAGTGTAAAAGCTGCTGTAGAACAAGAAAAAAATAGTTTGCTTGAGAGTGTAAAACAGACATATAAAGAGAAAATGCAAGTGTTACAGAAGGGCTTAACTGAAAAAGATGCATTATTGCAGAAGTATGAGAAGGAACAACGAGAAAGTAATGACTCTCATCTAGAACTGCAAAATAAACAGAAAGAACTCCTTAAAAAACTAGAATGTGTTGAGAAGAGCCATCAGGAAGAGCAAGTTAGGAGCCAAAGCCTCAGGAAAGAACTTGAGGAGCAAAGCAAAAAATATTCATTGTTAGCAGATGAGCATGCCTGTTGTGATGGTGTTTTAGCAAGCAGTAGGGAAGAACTGAAAGTTAAAGAACAAAAACATATTGATATGGAGAATATAATTGGAGATTTACAGAAAAAATTGCAGGAAAAGGAGGCAGTCACTCAGTCTTTAGAACAGAAGATAAAAGAATTAGAAAACAGTATAGCAGAGAAAAATGAAGTGCATAAGATTGAAATGGAAGATACAAGTTTAAGATATGAAGATAAGCTAAAATGTCTACAGCAAAAGTTGGATGAAAGAAATGACAGTCTTAAAGCTTTTGAGGAAAATGCTGACGAAAAGACTAGATCTGTTTTGGAGCTGCATGAGTCAGTAGTTGATATGCAGAACCAGCAGAAAGACTTACAGACTAAACTGGAAGAGACTGAAAGGGAGAAACAAAAACTACGCAAAGAGGTGAAAAATCTTCAAAAAGACATACGAACTCTGCGAAAAGACCATCAGCWAGAGCTTGACTTAGTAAAGAAGGAGTCCTTAGAAGAAATGGAGCAGAAAATCAGGTAAATTCTTTGTTCCTGTTTGTGTTACCATTTGTGTATTTTGTCT
This sequence comes from Malurus melanocephalus, assembly GCF_030028575.1. NCBI lineage: Eukaryota > Metazoa > Chordata > Aves > Passeriformes > Maluridae > Malurus > Malurus melanocephalus. The sequence goes on from NW_026623503.1 coordinate 139,635, forward strand.
TTAGCCACTAAAACCTCTAAGCTACTTTTGTAAAACATTCTGCAACAAAGAAATATTGACTGGTATTTTTCTGTGATTTTTCTAAATAGACTTAGAGAAACAGAAAGAAAAGAGGTTTGACTTTTGGCAGAGTAATACTGCTTCTGATCTGTTTCAATGATGGCCATTTTCAACATTGCCAAAGCATAAAATATAATTCTACTTCTGTTAAACAGGAAACAAAGTTTATTAAAACTTAGTACTGAGAGCTTCATGTTCAGATGATATCAATAATAGTTCATACATACTGCACAAAATGTGATGTAATGCTCAGCACTCTTAATAGTTTCTCAAGGAATTCTAAAAATTCCCTAAAAATTCTGCTTTTTACGGCATATTCTTGTCTTCCAGTTCTTCAGCTTCTGCAGCATATCCTCCATATCCTTTGGAAGGGTTCAATTCTGTTTTTTTTTTTTTCATTTTTAAATGAAACGCCTACCAGGTGAATTAGATAGAAGAGGAAGAAAAAGCCTCTGAATGCCGAAGAATTAATATAATTCAAAACCATCCCATTCTAAAATAGATTTGAAGAAATTCCCACATCTCTTGCCTTGCTAAACTGGTTTTGCACCAGTTTTACACCCTTTAAACATTTTATTTCCTTGCTTTATGTTTTTGATATTTTTGTACAGATGTGAACAAGAAGACATTGAGTTGAAGCACAACTTCACCTTAAAGCAGTTAATAAGAGAGTTCAATACTCAACTGGCTCAAAAAGAGAGAGAATTGGAAACAACAGTAAAAGAGACAATCAGTAAGTGAAAAACTGATAAGCCGTAATCAATAAAATAGTCAGAAAACTGAACCTTTGGTTATTGTTTTGGGGAAGGGATTTTTTTTCTGGGACTGTGATAAACACGTCTTTTATTGAATGTCTAGAGAATGCAGGGGAAGAATTTCTCTTGCTTAGGAAATAACATAAATATTAATTGTAGTACAATTAGGARAATGCGTATGTGGCTATCCTACCGGGTGGATCTTTGATCTAGCACTCATTACATCTGCCATGGCAAGAGTTACCCATGATAGTCATAGGTACCTTTCTTTCCGTCATATGTATAAAAGAAAAGAAAATTAGAGTCAAGTTTTGAAGGTGAAAGTGCATTGGTAAGTTTCCATTTTAATGCTACTTTGTCTTCAGTAATACAAACTTTTAACATTCCATTACTAAAYATATGGCACCTGGAGAGTGTGTTTTAGAGAAATTTAGATCCATCTGATAATCAGAATTTCATTTTCTTACCTGCATCTTGAAGACTTCATTCACTAACCCATAGCAGGTACCAGCTAGATAAGATGTAGGATTGTAATACCGTGTGGTTATAACTAGAGTATGGCATACTTTGGCTTCTGTGTGTCTTTTGCCACCGTAGTGTAAATTGGAGATTAGAGAAGTGAGAAAAAGGTGTGTTTTGGTTCCACAGCTACTAGAACTATACCTGCGGGTGAGGAGTTTCTGATGATTTGTAAAAGTTTCAATTACATCTCTAGATAAAATAGGAGATATAATTAGTTGATAAATATTGGTTGTCATCTTGTAGARACAAGTTCCAGCAGCAGGTAGAAAAAATTGCTCCAGGTACCAAACTGCAGACAACAAATTTCATACATGTTAGGATCAAGGGACATAATAGTAACTGACAGCATGGAAAAATGAAGTATCCTTTCAAGTTTTCCTTATAGTTAGTTCTAAGCATTTTTTTAATACTGTTATGACACGTGTCATATTTTTTAAAAAAACACATGCTTTTTTTAGTATTGCCTACCTTTTTTTTTATAGGTAAAGCCCAAGAGGTAGAAAATGAATTGATAAAAAACCATCACATAGAGACAACACAGTTGCATAAAAAAATTGTTGAAAAAGATGAAGATCTGAAAAGAACTGTGAAAAAATATGAAGAAATCCTTGAGGTATCTTTTTGAAAAGCAATATGACTACATAAATTTTAGAAGAACTCTTTTTTGATTGTATATCTACAGATAAAACTGTTGTTCTTTTTAGTAAAGATCTGACTGCTTGAATTACATGTCATGTTTAAGCTTTTACTAGAGTTGTGGTGGTGGTGTTGCATTTTTGTAAGGGTTTAAGTACACTGTTTATGGAGTGCTSTGATTCTATCTCCTTTTTCTCATGCCCTGCTGAGATTGGTGCAATAGCCCTTAAAGTAAGGTTCTGTTCTATTTTGCATAGTTTTTATGCTATTTGAGTTTTCTTTTTTTGGTTGTAATRAACAGTTTTTCTGCATGATATTTGCAGATAGACATAATTTTGCTCTGGTAGTGTTTCAACCAGAAGTTAGCAGCCAATTTTGGTTTAAGGATACTTCACCAAGGATGTCACCTATTTCAGCCAAGTAAACTGTCCCAGTCCCGCCTATGTGGCTTGAAAAGATTAAATGGTTTTCAGCACTAGACTATACATCATATTGGAATGCAGGCTTTAACTGTGTTGATCTTAGCCCTGTTTGCACAAATAATGTAATAAAAGAGACTTTCTTTAGGGGTTTATCCAAATAATTACTCACAGGTATGTCCCTTTAACAGAAGTGTCATACATAATTTTGAGTTTTATTTCTTTTCAGCTTTTCAACTACCTTTTATAAATGAAAATGATGTGCATTCAATTGTGAAATCTTGAATTAAACAGTTGTGTAGAAATTGTAAAATTTTAGATTCCTGGTAGACAAAACCATGAAAAAATCCACAAAAGCTATTAAAAAAAAGCTACTAAAAATCCACAACTGCCACTATCCCTGAATATGCCAGGTACTGAGGATTTTTAACTAGAGGAGCATAGCAGTCAATAGATTGTTAATTAAAAAAATAAAATCTTAGAAACGATTAATCGTTGATGCACTTCTGAGGGCATAGAAGAATCACGTGAGTGTATAGAAGCTAACACTCTTTGGAGGTCATGATATTTGAGCAAGGTTTTCCTTGAGAGTGGCTATTCTTAAGACTTTTAGGCTGTAGGAATTGCTCAGATCCTGCAATTTCTCATTCGCTAGCTTTGTGGGCAGATTTACTTTGTTTCTTTTTGATAATGCCTTTTGATCAGAGCAGCTGCATGAGCAGGGTGTTTTATCATTAAGTCGTGCAAGGAGCACCTTAAAAACTGAGCTTAAAAGGAAATAGTTCTTTTTTTAGTAACAGCATCCTGGAAGTCTGTTAAGCATGAATTAGCTTTCTAGTTCTACACTTACTTTTCCAGAGAATGTTCTGTGTTATTAGAATTTGTACTCTGGAGATTTTTGAATGTAACAAAATTTCCATCAGCCATTCTGTACTTGTTATCAGTTAATGAATTGTATTAATTTGAAGTACTACTGTGTTAGCAGACCCATCAGTTGACTGCCTTGTGTGATTAGCATGAGTGAAACTAGAGTTTTAGCTTTGTTCAGCAGTGAAGACATGCACTAGGAATTGAAGTGCTTTTTTGTAAGGTCCCTAACAAATTCTCTCACAAAAAGGCCAGAGGGCACACAATTTTAAAAATACTTGTTTTTGCAAAGTGCCATAAACATGGATTATCCTCCTAGGATTTAGGTCATTGTATTTTTCTCCTATACAGGAAAAGTTAATTTCCTTCTTACCGTTCTTATTGCTGCTTCTTTCCTCCAAGTGCATAGTGACTTCTAAATCCTTGTGAACAATCGCTGCTCATTATTTTGGAAGATGTGCTTAAAACTGCTTTAGTTAGATCTTTGTGAGAATGACTGAGGAAAGGATTTAAGTCCTTGTCACTTCCATAGTATAGGAATTAATTCTGTGTCATCATCTGCCCCTTCCATGAAGGTTATGACCTTCACACACTTACTGGATTATAATTGAATGCTGTTTCAGTGCCCCAGAGAAATAGATCTTTTTTGWAATTTTTAAAAATGTAACTATATTCCTAACTGTGTAATCTTTATTGTTGGAGGCCTACAAAATCTTATTAAGCACCTATTTTTCTTCTTGGTCGATTCTGTCATCCTCCTGTGTAGCTCGCTCTTATACAAATTTCAAGCATATCTTTCTGTGTATAGTATAATGTTTGTTGATTGCTTCATATCCACCATAATTAAGATTTTGAGTAGTTACATGATTAATTGTATAAGTAATTTTTTTCTCTGTATTTTGAAGTCTCGTGAAGAAGAGATGACAGCAAAAGTTCATAAGTTGCAGGCACAGCTGGAAGACTTGCAAAAGGAATACAAACAAAGGATTGTAGAAGAGGAACATTGCAACAGTGAAAAAGTAAGCTGGCACTGATACTTGTTTTTATATCTTTAAGTGTGAAATTCTTGGTTCACATGAAATTCTGTGGTTTATTCCTAATTGTATTTTATTTATATATCTGGGCTTCACTTTCACATACAAAGTGAATAATCTCTTCAGAATCTGAAATATTTGATACTACCTTTCTTATTGGTATGCTAAGAACTCCAGTTCTCTTATTATTAAAGTGGGGCTTTTCACCCCCTGTATGTGTTTATGTTGATTTTACTGGAAGCCCCTTAGAAGGAAAGAAAATCCCATTAAGTTATTTTTATTTTAAAATTCACATTTCGGAGGTGTCCGAAGTAGTGCCTTGAATATATTGGTTATGGACAGAGAGGCCTTAATTGAAAGACAGAATTCATGGTTTTGTCTTTCTGAGACTACATTTCCATTTGAGGATTTCTTTGATGAAAATGCTACTAGCTGTTATTATATTGAGGGAAGGAAAAGTGTATGAGTTATTGAATCACTGATGAGAATTCATATTTACTTTACTTTTAAATGTTTCCTTTTGATAACAGGTAACCCTGGGGAGAGTAAATTTATATATTTGACATTAGAAGCTTAAAAGTACAAATTACCTAACTGTCCTAATGTTTGTCCCTTYTGCCTTGCACTTGCTTACAAAAGCCTTTCTATTACTTTTCTAAATTATTCCTCAGTATGTGTTGTTTTCATAACAGGAAAAGCAGAAATATTTGTGTATGACTGCCTTGTATTCTTAATTAACCCTTGTTCACCTACTGATAATCTTATGTAATCTTATTACCTAGAGGAAGATTTTTAAAGAGGTTCCTAATTCCTAAAATGTGGTTTTGAAAAGTCTGAAGAGTGCTTTCTTTCGGATTTTGTGAACTGTTTCACTACTTAGCTTGTTATAGCAGTATGCTATAAATACAGGTAGTAATTTAGTATTGTATTATGCATTCATCTTCTGGATCACTGATATAACATGAAAGTTACATCAAATTTATATACCAGCAATGGTATTTTATGTATTCATGTATTCAGCTCAGAAGCAATGGATCCTAAGAAGGAGGAAATTGGGCAAAAATGCCAGGAGGCCTCTATGGATGAATAAGGAGAGGCTGAGAAAACTCAGAGCAAAAAATATGCTTTCAGGAAGTGGAAACAAGGACATGTGGCCTGAGAGGAATACAGGGAAATTGTACAGGAAGCTAGGGACAAACTTAGGGAAGCCAAAGCCCAGTTAGAATTGTTCTGGCCAGGGATATTAAGGCAAACAGGATGGGCTTCTGTGGATACATTGCAAGTAAAAGGAAGATATACAGGGGTATTGTGGGCCCTCTCTAACAGGAAATGGAAAACCTGACTACCCTGGACAAAGAGAAGGCTGAGGTTCTCAATGACTCTGTGTCTCTGTCTTCAATGGCAAGTGCTCCAGCCACACTACCCAAGTCAAAGGCAGATGCAGGGACTCGGAGAAGGAAGACCCCGAACGCACTGCAGGAGAGGATCAGGTTTGAGACCATCTGATGAACCTGAACGTGCAGAAGTCCATGGGACCCAATGAGGTTCATCTGTGGATCCTGAGGGAGCTGAAGTTCCTGAGCCACTGTCCATCAGTTTTGAAAAATAGTGTCAATCAGGTGAAGTCTCTGATGACTGGAAAATGAGAATTAAAACCTCAATTTTTGAAAAGGAGAAAGTGGAATACCTGGGCATCTACAGCCTCACCTCTGTGCTAAGCAAAAATCATGGAGCAGATTCTACTGGAAACTATGCAAAGGAACATAGGGGAAAAAAAAAAAGAAAAAAGAGGTGGTTGGTAACAGCCACAATGGCTTTGCAAGGGGAAAATCATGCCTAACAAATTTGGTGACCTTCTATGATGGGACTACAGAATTGCTGAACAGGAGCAGAATAACTAATAACTGACATGGTCTACCTAGACTTAATGCAAAGTGTTTCACACTCCTGCACGATATCCTTGTCTCCAGCTTGGAGAGAMAGGAATTTGATGGATGGATCATTCAGTAGATAAAGAACTGTCTGGATGGCCACACACAGAGTTTTGGTCAATGGCTCATTGTCCACGTGGAGACCAGTTAGATGGTGAGGTTGCAGCAGTGATAGAGAAGGATGATCGCCTCTTTTGACTGACAGATGGTGATGCTGTGTTTGATGCGTTCGTGGGTTCTGTACTGGGGTGGATAATATTCTACATCTTTGTCAGTGACATGGACAATGGGACCTGTCGGTGTTGAGTGCACCGTCAGCAAGTCTATTGACAACACCAAGCTCTGTGGTGATGCAATCAACACAGAGGAGGGAAGGGATAATGCCATCCAGAGGGACCTCAACAGGCTTGAGAGGTGGGCTGATGCAAACCTCATGAAGATCAAAAAAGCAAAAGTGCAAGGTCCTGCAGGGTTGGGTCAATCCCAGACACACCAATGGGTTGGGGGAAGAAGTAGTTGAGAGCAGCCCTGAGGAGAAAGATTTAGGGGTGACAGGTGATGAAAAACTTGATGTGAGCCAGGAGTGTATGCTCACAGCCCAGAAAGCCAATCAAATCCTGGGCTGCATCACAAGAAGAGTAGCCAGCAGGTCAAAGGAGCTGATTCTGCCCCTCTACTCTTTTTGTGTAGTGGAGTGCTGTATTCAAATCTTGTGTCCCCAACATAAGGAGAACATGGAGCTGTTGGAACAAGTCCAGAGGAGGGCTGCAAAGTTCATAAGAGAGCTGGAGCAACCTCTGCTGTGAACACAGGTTGTGAAAGGCTGTTCAGCCGGGAGAAGAGAAGGTTGCATGGAGACCTCATGGAAAACTTCCAGTATCTGAAGGGGGCCTACAGGAAAGCTGGAGAGGGACTTTTCATCAGGAACTGTAGTGATAGGACGAGGATACAAATTAGACATTGGGAAGGAATTTTTCACTTTGAGGGTAGTGAGACACTGAACAGGTTGCCCAGGGAGGTTGTGGATGCCCCAACCCTGACAATGTTCAATGTCAGGTTGAATAAGGCATTAAGCAACCTGGTCTGCTGGGAGATGTCCCTGCCTATGGCAGGGACTGTTGAGACTAGATGATCTTTAGAGTCCATTCCAACCTGTTTGCATTCCATGATTCTATGATTCCTCAGTTCATCCCAGAAGTGTATCAGACAGATTGACAATGGTAGCATAGAGTTGCAAGTATTTAAATGTTGCAAATATTAAATCTCTGTATAAAAGTGAATATGTTTACAATAAACAAAATGGACAGCTGGTTTTGCCTGTGTCTGGAATGTTGTCTACAGCTTTAAACTCCTTGGGGTTTCCATGGCAGACTTTGGTGAAACTCAAAGGACTTATTCCATCTGTGGCAGATGTAAACCAGTTCAGAGAAATCTACTGCTGGTAAACATCTCGGTTTTAAAGGATGAAAGGTGTCTCATGTGTGGAGGATGAGGACCAGGTTCTGTGGTAGTACACATCCCTAGACACAGTTAAAAACATCCCAGTCAAAGTAGCTGCAGAGCAAGAATGCATTTTTTTCCTGAGTATAAGGAGATTAAATATCAGTGATTAGTGATTAAATATCAAACTTTCTTAGGTAATTTTGAGAATTCTAACTGAATTCAAATTTAGCAAATTGTTCACAAGCATTCTTTTACATAGCTGATTCAACTGAATATAAATGCCTTATTTCATACTATTCAGAATGGTGAATTAATCTCAAAACAACATAACTATTCTAATAGATTATGCTGTGGAATGTGCACGTAATTCATGGTATGTCTTCTGATCCACTCAAAGCTCAAATATTTAGAGTGGTGTAAGTGGGCTTTCAGTTCCTGTCTTATCAGTATTTCAGGATTTGCTTCTTACTCTGATGCAGTCTGTTCTAGAGTCAAGAGGTAGTTTTCTCTTATCCTTAGAAATTAAGAGTTGTTTTTAATTTTTACCCTATTTCAGTTTGTCTGTTGCCTATCCTTTGTATATCTATAGGAAACTAATTTTGCTGTTACTTGGTACCATAGTGCATTATTTGCAACAGCTGCAATATCATATATATGCAGCATTACAGAGCTATGTAGAAAATTGGATAGGGCCTGTGGAACTTGTCAACATACCAGCATCTGCATTTTACAATGCATTCAAATAAATTATATTTGCCATGGGTTTTTTTTTGTCTCACTTTATTTCTTTTTTATTTTGTTGTTTTGCAACATTTTTCTCTTTTGGTATTGTTTTTTTTTTTATCCTTAGCACTAGTAGTCAAACAGTTCAAAAGTATTACATTGACCGGACACAACCTTTTGTGGGCAACATTTTTTGTCAAAATTGGAGACTGCCAAATTACAGAAGTTTGTCTTATAAAACTTTCTATTCTACTTGTTGTCAGCCTAGACTAAACACTAAACATGATGTATCCACTTTGACATGAAGTGTACCCTAAGTGTTGGAACAGTATTTGTCTGACTGTAATAAAAAATTGACAAATACTAACAACCTTAAATGTTAACACTTGGAGGTAAATATATCAGAAATGTCTCTCCATATGAGAAAATAAATGTCTGATTAAGCTTTTCAGAAGCAAGAATTGCACTTAGAGGTTTCAGATTGTTAGAGCAATGATTTTCCCCTTTTCTGTTTGTGGAGTGTAGGAAAACCCGCAGGTTTTATCAAACTGAGATGGGGAATGAATCTCCTTTTCAACACAAATACAAAGAGGCTTGGGAAGAAAAAAGTAATATTGACCCTGAGATCAGCTCAGTTGGATAGAGCATGGTGCTAATGATGCCAGAATCATGGGTTTGGTCTCTGTATGGGCCTGTCACTTTAAGAGTTGAACTCTGTGATCCTTGAGGGTCCCTTCCAACTTAGAATATTCTGTGATTCTGTGAATAAGTACCATTTCTGTGTTAAGGTTTGGCTTACCTTAAAAAAATTCACACATAAATTATTTGATGCTCAAATGCTTTTACAACCTTGAGTTATACCCATGACTACTAAAGCATTATTTTCCTTAGAGTTTGGACATTGAAAGATAGAAATTTCAGCTTGGAATTTTATCTGTACTTCAGAAATATCTTTGCAAGATCTTAAGTTCTTAAGTTCTTAACTGATGCTATTGTCAGGTAAATGTTCACATTTCCAAATGTGACTTGAGGAATTAAGAATATTCTGAATAGTACTAATAGTAGTTAGGGTATCATGTGATGTATTTCATACTCATTCAGTTATTATTCAGCTCCAATGTGCATTTCATAAGGATCTGGAAACACTAGGTTTTGAAGTTATATTTATGATAATTGTCTTGTAGAATCAAACGAGATGATTTAAATATAAGCTTTACATGCTGTCAATCCAGATAAGTTAAACTATTTATGAGACTAGTTATCATTATTTGGTAATTTCAATTTTTGTCATCCTYGGTTAACACACTGTATCAAAACTAGATGATTGGTATTTCTTTCTCCAGTGCTTGATAGAGTCAGTATTTTTCATACGTTTTAATCGAAATTTTTGTTGTTGTTATAGGTCACAATAACAGAACTAAAGGTAAGTGTTACATGTTATTGATTTTGCTCTCTAGTACTTCTGTTGTGGAGCAGTTTTAGAGCTGAAATTTGCTTATAAGTTTGTGTATGTTAAAAAGAGAAATAGATTTATTGCAGAGATACCTGTGATGTATTTTCAGCAGCTTCTTGATGACTTCCATATGTGTCTCTTTTCAGGCGCAGCTTGCACAGAAGACAACACTAATCAATGATTCAAAACTGAAGGAGCAGGAATTGAAAGAGAAGGTAAGGGTGATGTTGAACAAGTATACTCTGTGTATGCAGTATTAAAAGTTTTGTTCTTTTTAAGTGATGATACCTCTCCATGCAAGGTATTGTGAATATAATAGACAAAAAATTAGTTTTCACTCACACTTGCTCTCAGAAGATCTGTGTACTTTTCAAAGTATGCTGCTATCCCTGAGAATAAAAATACCACATGCTTGTGATACTGGTTAGCAAAGCAATTGGACTGTGAAAAAGGGGGCAGTGCACTTTATGAAATTCTAGATATTTTTTTAAAAACTAAAACTTTTTTGATGCGTAAATATAATTTTTGTGGTGTGCTTTTTTTATGTGTGCTTATATATAAAATAGAAACATGAATATATAAGACATACATACATCTGCTATAGATACTTCTATGTGTATATACAATGTACAATATTGGGACAGTTTTTAATAACACCGTTTTTAATGTTTTCCTTCCTTTCAAAGCAAATGTATTTTGCTATTATGAGAGACGATACTTAGCTGGAAATGTTTTCAATTATGCTTATTTTAGCTGCTAGTGATCATCATTTATCATTATAACTGTTCTCTATTTAGATTCATGTACTGGAAGACCAGGTGAGACAGTACGAGAAAAATAAGTATGTCACATCAATTGGAACACCATATAGAGGTAAGAACACAGTTTTCATCACAAAGAAGCTTTTCGTTTGTTTGAAAGATACACTTTGGTCTAGAAAATTCGTTAAAATGTCAATCTCTTTAAAACACGTCTTTGTTTTTTCTTGGCTATTATAATAGAGTTAGTGTGTGATTTCAGATGAGCAAATCACAAAGTATTTTGTTTGTTTTCTTTTTTATGTCATCTAGTTAAAAGAGCYCTGTATCAGAGTTCTTAAGCTCTCTGCAGTGCGGGATCCATGATCATCCAGTAGATAGGGGAAGAGATGGGCACACCACAGCAGGGCTCAGGCAGGGACTGAAGGTTCCAGGCTGAGCCGGGACACATCCCTTGGGTTCTTGGCAAGAGATGGCGTGGGTGGAGGTCCCAGGGGAGGCCAATCTCAACCACTGAGGCCTGTGAGCAGCACCAGGATCAGATAAAAGTAGATGTAGACTTGTATTGCTCATGTGCTGTCCGTTAGAACTGGTGGCTGGACACCTTGGAGATAGAGTATGGGCCAATGGATCTTCTCTTTGGTAATGTACTTTTCCTCTCAGGCTCTTTTATTTTAACATAAGATAGAAAAAATCACAGGGAAATGAAGAGATTGCTCAGCTCCAAAAGATTTGCAACTGTTCAGTTGGGAAGTACATCCTGCATGAGACACGGCTCAAGCATTGAGTCTCACTAATGTCAGAAATGTAGGATTTTGTCATCCTATGCAGACCCATCTTAGCTGGATGAATTCGACTTTAAGAAACTACATCACACTTGCGTTTTGCAAATTTGTGCAAATGGTCAAATTATCTCAGGATGATCTACATCTCTCGTCCCCCTCAGGAGGTCCATGCCTCCTTCCCTCAAGGTGACAGAGCCAAGGWCAGGAGATGGGTCATGGGTATTCAGTGCCTTCTGCTGGTGCAGGGCAGGGAGAAAATGTCATCAAAGATTTCCTCAGCGTAGCGAAAGAAGCAGGTAAAAGAAAAGCATAGCATACTTTGGCTGGAAGGGACCAAAATCAGTTTTATCRTCAGTCCTGTGGTCCAGTTTTGTGGTCCCTGACCACCTCAGGGCTGACAAAAGGTAAAGCATGACTTTAAGGGCACTGTCCATATGCATCTTCAACACTGACAAACATGAGGCATCAACCACCTCTTCAAGAGGTCTGTTCCAGAGTTTGACACCCTCTCAGTAAAGAAATGTTTCCTCTTGTCAAGTCTGAACTCCACATGATGGATGCTTGTTTCAACCATTTTCTGTGTGTCCTGCCACTGGGTACCTAGGAGAAGAGAGCAGCACCTGCCTCTCAGCTTCTCCTCAGAAAGGCATAGACAGCATTGAAGTCACCCTTCAGCCTCCATCTCTCCAAATTAGACAAACTCAGATTCCTTAGCTGTTTCTCAGAGGACATGCCTGCCAGCACCTTAGCCACAAGCAGAGGTGCCCTCCTCTGGATGTGTTCATGTACCTTGCCATCCTTTTTAAATGGTGGGGCCCAAAACTGCACACAGTACTCAAGGTGAGGCTGCACCAGTGCTAAATAGGGTGGGATAATAATCTCTTTTGACTGACTGATAATGCTGTGTTTGATGCCTTTCAGCAAGCAGTTTGCCCTCCTGGCTGCCAAGGGCACACACACTGCTGCCTCCTGTTGCATCTCCTGCTAGCCAGAACCCCCAAATGCCTTTCTGCAGGGCTGCAGTTACTCCTTCCTAGGTGCAGAATCCACCATTTATTCTTGTTTGGTTTCCTGCCATTAGTGAAACTTGGATTTGAAGGAGTGACTCTCAATACAAATATTCTGKTTTTTTTGTTTACACAGATGGAAACCTTCACCATCCTGATGTTTCCCTGTTTGAGGAACCTACTGAGTTTGAATACTTGAGGAAAGTGCTCTTTGAATATATGATGGGTCGTGAGACAAAGGTATGGAAATTKGAATATGGCAACAGGTGATTCAGATTAAACTTTAACACGCTTGCTGTATAAATGTGAAGTACCATGTGTTTGTACATGTATGAGTTTGTGTTTTGTTATATGCTGTTTATTACTGACACAGGATTCAATAGGCTTTCATTTTTTTCCAAAGAGGCATGATCCATAACTTCAAAACTTTGTCAGCCTGCCAAGATGAGTGGTAAGTGGAGGGGGTTTTCACATCTCTCACCACTGTACTTACCAAGACAAAAACCTTTATGGGTAGCTATGGTTTTTATCAGCAAAAGTCCTGTTATCAGTCAAGCTTAATGTAAAGTGAAAGCTAGTATGCACAGTATTAACAGCAGTGATCTTTTGATGTAATCTTGACACAAACATGGTAAGTAAGAATTGGATTAAGTAACAGTTTGTTAGTAGCTTTGAAGATGATGAAATACCTCTTCAGTTGTTGAAAATGTTTCATAGTATTCCCAAATCTGTATACCTTCAATAGTATTAATTCACTCTTAAAAGTAGCGAAAAGCTGGACAGTAGGCTTCTTGTAAGCTGCAGGCTTGTGAAATCATTCCTGAGTTGGAATTTTACTAGCTTCTTGCAATACAGGTACTTAGGGACTGACCGCAGTCAAAACAGGTATGTTGTAACACAAACATTTTTCTTGGATGGTAAATTCTGTGTGGATGAACTTTTGTATTTGTTTTTTTCCTCCTCCTTGGAGTTCTTCCATTGTTGACCTTCTTTCAGTTTAGGAATACTATAAAGCAAAGAGGTTTTATGTAGGTTTCTGTTTTAATTATCTCTGTTCACATAGTGCTCTGTACAAAATAAAACTTGGACAGTGCAGGGCATCTTGTCCTTAYGGGATTCCTCTTTCTCTCTCTTTTTATCCAACTTTTCATTTTGATATTAATTCCTTTTTTATTAATATAAATCTCTGATCAAAAAAACGTAGAATCATTAGTTACCTTCTGTTCTCAAGCCTGTGGCATGTCAGATGTCTCTCCTAACTTTAATGACAAACAACTAAAATAATTAATTAAAATATGTACAGTAGTGGATTTAATGATTTTGAGTTGTAAGGGAATTAGACGAGTGAACATGCATAAAAGTCTGTCAGAAATGTTTCAGCTTAAAAGAAGTCTTGAAACAGCTGCAGACAACTATTTCAGATAGCTGATGCACATAGTAAATTTTCATTCAAGAAAACCTAATCTGAAACCTCATTTTCATTCATCAAGGTTGTTTCTTACTGATCTTCAAAACATTGCTATKCATGCCTCAGGTCTTTGGATTATAAATTGTTACATTTTTCCCCTTTTTAACAATGTTGTACTAAAATTTTTAGTTGATATCTTTAATAACAGCAACAAACTACAATCAGTGCTAAAGAAAATTGTCTTTAGCTTTTTCTTTGGTGCTTCTTTAGTTTCTTATTTTGGTGAAGATCTGCTTCAAAATGTAGTTTCAAGCTGATTTCATCAACTCATTTTCTTTTAATCATTAGATATGTTGCTGGAAGACACTGAGCTTAGTGTCTGCTCTCATCAGGATTTTATCATATAATCATACATTTGTGGAACTATGTCTTGAGACCTGGTTTCATCCTGGTTTCATCCTGGTGCTGACTGGTAAACCATAAGCAGTGATAATGCGTATGGTAAAACCTTTTAACACACAGTCTTAAGCTTGTTAGTAAAGTATTAATGTGCTTCCCCCCCATCCCAACACAGTTCTTGAGTTAAAAGATCTGTACTTTATCTTCTCAGTACACATATGTCTTTCTCTCAACTTTTATCTTCCTGGAAAAGAAGAAGCATTTTTAAAATCTAATTTTGTCTTGCAAGATCATTTGGTTGGTCATTCTCTGTGCAGGATCCCCTTTTGTAGTGCAAATATGTGTGCCATATCTCAAACGTGATTCAGTAGTTGAATTGGTGRTATATGTGGACGTTTCCTCTTTTTTGAATAGAATTCAAAAGAATTTGTGGAAATTATCTATATGCCAATTATGCAGCCTAGTAAATGATTGTGGAATATGACCAAGACATTAATGCATGCACCAGTTAGGCTACAGTATTGGAGACGCAAGAGAAATGTGAAGGTTGATACAGATCTAAGAGTCAGGAATAATGGTCATGACTTGTAACGTGTAACCTATYACATTCTTTGTAAACTGCTTGACCAAGGTGTGTATGTGTCCTTGTTGGGGGGTTTTACTGTCTTGTCCTCTAGTCCAACTTTATTATTTGCCTCTTGCTTGGCAGGATATACACAATGAGATTGACAGCTTTTTCTATACATGCACTTTATCTAGTATGCTGTCTTATTAATGGACTGTATCATTTGAGCATAGTTACCATAGAACTTACATCACACTACAGTAGCTGAAGTTTTTGACAGTGTGAGGACATGACCCTTCATTGTTTTCATATAATTCACATCATGCATATACAATATGAAACAAACCAGTTACATATTACTGATTTCGCTGTTTTCATTGACATTAACAGAATAGTATAAAGTATCATTAAATCAAATGAATTTTAAAATATTACAAAGCATTTTTGTGGGTGTGGAATTATGTGTGGATGACCTGTATCTTTTTAGACTATGGCCAAGGTTATAACAACAGTGCTGAAGTTCCCAGCAGATCAAACTCAGAAGATACTAGAACGAGAAGATGCTCGACCAATGGTAAGTAATATAAGTAAACCAAGTTTATGCAAGAGGATTGGGTTTCAAGAATAAGGATTAGAAACCTTTTTTAGATATTTTCCCTGTGTCCGCATTGAAGTGGTCTCCTTTTCTCCTTCCTTCCCTCTTCTTCAGTGAAATATCAAATTCTAGCTCTAGGTGTGAGTTTATAGCAAGAATGAGAAAAAAAAATCAAATACTTGACTAGTATTTTTCTTTAGTTAAGCCGTATTTCTGATAGCAACAGATACAATAGGATAAAGCAAGTTCCACCATCACTACTATTGTGTGGATGAATTTTCTAATTTAAAAAAGTAATCTGACATATTGAATATATATATAAATACATACAATATATAAAATTCACGATTCTTAGATTCAGAGATTTCTGTGGAGTTGTCTCAGTTGAGAGATAATTTTAGGAGAAAATGCTCTGGAATGAACATTTCCTCTAAAGGAAAGGGTTTCGGCAATCCCTTCCCACCGATATGAAATGAATTTTCTGGATGAAAGTGAAAAAAACCCTCTATTTATTTAACAAAAAAGGTGCCTGCAGGGCATGAGAAAAAAATGAGTAACTGTTAGATATTGAACCATCATAACTTTACACACTCCCACCCCCCCCAACTACAGCAGAACAAAAAAACCAAAATGCCAGGGGAAGGAAAAAAACACTAGTGACCATGTGCTAGGGAAGAAGAGAATGGTGGGCAGCTTTGTCTTCAGGAGGAAGAAAGAGTCCATGGAGGGGCTGGGGGAAGAAAAAAAAAGATAGCATCCTGGTGAGCCTCCGATCATGGTCTCTTCCTCACAGCAAGCAAAGTTGGTGGATTTACAGTCATTTCTTTCATTGGTTCAGTTTCTCCTGAGGTCTGGGCTGAGATGAGGTGTCCCTGTAGCTTTCCCACCGGTCCCCGCTGACCGACTCCTGCCAATGATCTGATTTGGACCAAAAGCCAAGCCAAACAGTCCAAGAMAAAAAAACAGCAGAAGCTGCTGAGGAATTGCTACTACAGTCCAGGGGAAAATTCTTGCCTAAAGCTAACAAAAACCAAGCTAGCTAAGAGCAACAATGTAGCTTCCAATCTGCATGGCAAGCTGAGCACATGGGAGACTGAGAGCTTGAACAAAGCCCGAAAGAGTTCTGCTGGCTCCTGCCCCTCCACCAGCCTTACCTTAAAGCTACAGGATCCATTTCTGGGCATAAAGCAGACGAACAGGAATATAGTATCATCATAAAATCACCCCAAGATCTAAATCATACCAGTTTTCATGAAAAATATATCAAGAAACATTTCTGCCCTGGAATAAAATTTCTGGCAAAAACAAGAGGCACTTTATCTGTGGAGTAGAAAATGGATTAGCTCAGTTTTCTGAGATACATGTATTTGAAGTGAGATGTGTACTGCTTTATCTTAAGTGGATATTATAACAAGATTGGGGTTTTAATTAGGTTTTGGGTGTTTTTGTGTGAGCCTGCTTTTTTTTGCACTGTAAAAAGATGAAAATATGTCAGTTCACTCTGGGTCAGGGCAGGTCAAAAATAAGAGTTGACAACCTTTTGGTGTTGTTTTTTTTCCCAGTTTCCATACATTTGTTATGTGACATTTGCCTAGTATTTACTAGCTGATCTGTTTACTAGAAAGGTGAAATTTGGTTTGAGAAGTAGACGCAAAAGGAGCTAAGTTTAAATGAGCATAAACATTTCTTTGGTATTACTGTTACTATTTTATGTCTTGGAGCTACTTCTAATTTAAATAAAAACTGTAGTAATAATCTCTTCTACACTGTATCTGGAGTCAACACTATAATCTGTCTCTTTGTAGGTGAGCTTAGTGAAATATTTAGGAATTCAAATGAGCAGAAGAATTGCATTCTGTTTCTCTCACTGACATTGCATATATATTTATTTAACACTTGCAAATACAGAATAAAATAAAAATGTGAACAATTTTACATTTCACTTGAAGTAGCTACATTGAAACCCTGTTAATTCACTGAATTTTTTTTTTAAGTCTGTATTTTCATCTTGCAGTATCACATCTGAGGAAAGTGTGAAATACTTCAACATTTTCCTGTACACTTAGTATGTTGGAGAGTCTTACAATCTTAAATATTTTAAATACTTTTAGAAGTATATAAATGTTGATAATACGGCAGCTCCAGTAAGTATCATGTATCCCAAGCATGATTTTCTCTCTATAACATTTAAATAGAAAGCTGAGACTTTTTTGGTTTGGTTTGGGGTTTTTTTTTTTTTTTTTTTGTAAGCTAGGATAATATTTAGGAAACATTTTGAGAACCAAGAGATGGGCCTTATTTTGCAGTCACTTCAGCTTTTTGATATTTAAACTTATTCTTCCTGCAGTAGACGTACAAAACTTGTGATACAAAATAAAACTTTAACTTGAATTCATCTAACACATTTTCATCCTTGGTATTAAACTTTGGCTAAAATACAGAGATATTTTTGCAGGTGCTTTGATTTGTTAAGGWTATAATTGTTCAAAGAGCTTAATGTAGTGATCAAAAGCTTCTTGGGTTTCACACAACAGTCTCTTCTTGGCTTATATCTAGCCTATGAATTTTCTCCTTTCCAAATCCACAAAGAAATTGAGTTTGACATCTAATGGAAATTCAAATATTAGGGTGTCTTATGAAGAAAATTGTTTTTGTTTTTTTTTCACTTTCCAAGTTACTATGTTCATTTGCTGAAGCACAGATTATTCTGGGGATGAGTCTTCCATAATTCTGTTTATAACTAAGAAACTGGAGAGTTCTTTATAAATTATTCTGACAAGAAATATGCTTGGGTTTATTTGTTTATATTTATTGGCATTTGCTGACGTGGCAGTAGTGTTTCTCCACATTTAATATTCGACTGATTCTGGTGTATGAAAACATCCAATGTGTAACTTTCATGAGCAGTTAAGTTCTGAAGTGCAACATAAATTGCATTTTACGTAAAACTTTTTTAGTTCATTGCCAAAACATCTGTAAGTAATTTTAATGTGTAAATTATTTACTTACTGTGCTACTAGAGTAGTGTGTGGTGCTAAGTATCTGTGAGTGGTTTAATACCCTCTTGGTGGGCATATATTTAACAAGTTTCTGAAAACTTGTTGTATTCCCTGGTCAATAAACATATGGTAGATCGATGTAATCGTCAGTAATCTGGCTTTTACTATGTAGTTTTTGTTATCTAACTGCGCAATCTCATCCATAGATGTCCATAGAGTTCTTATCTGTTAGCACCATGTAACACTTAACAAAATAGCCCAACAAACTCTTTTCTTCCTGGCTTTGTAGTTTGCCTCACCTCGCAGTGGTATCTTTTGAATATGCCCTCAGTCTGTGCTTAGCTAGCGTGTGGGTGAGTGAAGTCTAATACATTCTTGTTTTATGTAAAATGAAATCTGTATTATGCAATTAATAATGCTCCTTCTTTTTTTTTCTTGTCTGCTTTCCTTCCTTAAAAAACAAATTTTGGTTGTATGTGCATATAATAATTTTGTTCTCCTAATCATGTTTTGCTTTATAAAGCCAAGTTTGAAAATGGTAAATAATGATTCAAAACCCATCTTTTTGACTGACCCTAACCCTAAGCATCACTTCAAATGTTGATTGAGCTACAGAAATCTCAGTTGTAGAAACAAAATAAGATTTTAAATCAATTAATGTGTAATGTTAAATTTTATTGCACATGACTTTGTTTTGTCTTTATTCATTTTCTGAGTTCCTTCTTTGAATAGGCAAATAAATCAGGTTTGTGGGAGACATGCTATATTGCTTGAAATTAGTTACTGCATCTTTTAAATATGAAAATTAATTATCTATARAAAAATTGCTGAATATTCTCTGTAGAGGGATTAGGATATGATTGTATTTAAACATCAGTACCTTTCTGAATCACACCCTCAGTGTTGTATGAAGAGAAGCTAAAGCAGACAGATTAGGGAAAACAATTGAGGGAGCTTTATGCTCTCAGTTTATTGTGTCTTTCTTCAACTTTTATTAAGCAACTTTCATTATGAATCTGCAACACTAGTTGTAGCAGAATGGAATGAATGGAACAGTTGACATAGGCCTAAAGATGCAGGTTGCGCCACACTAGCCTAGCTAAACATGCAACACACAAGCAATTGTTGGTTGAGAGAGGACTGGCATATGGAAATACACAGGAAAAATATTTCAGCATTGACTGATAAGATTGTAATTTGAGTCACGATTGTCAGTTACCACAGTGCAATTGGCAGGTTATCTTCTTCTCCTGCAGTCATGCAAACACAGCCTTCAACACAAAATAATTCCTCTTTCAAAGGAAAAAATTGGTTCATCTTAACAGTCATGGTTTCTGTGTTCTTTTCAATCTTTGAATACAATAATAATGAATGCACTTCATTGCACTTAAAATGCAGTAGAGTTTGGACTGTTGGCCAGCAGCTTTCATCAATTCTGTCAAAATCAGCAACTGTTTTTTCTACCCTTTGTTGAAAACAATTGAGTTGTTGATATTGATGGAACAAAGCTATTTACAATATTGAAGAATAGGTTGCTGAAGGTATGTTTGAAACTTACATTCTTTTCATGCTGTCTGTATTGCTAGTGTAAAAAAATTGAGGTGTTCTGGCCTGCATTTGAAACATACCACAGAAAGGTTTGTTGATATTGATGTTTCATGGATTGATGTATTGATGGTTTGTTTCTTAATGTCAGAAATTACTGGTTACATTTTTATAAAATCAACTCACACATATGTAAACTGTTCAGACCTCATTATTCTATTATAGTTGCCTACTTAATCTGCASTATTTTTGACACTTACTCTTGCATGTATATAACTTAGAAATCAAGGGGATGCAGACTTCATTGTGAAGTCAGTTGATATTTTCCTGTAGAAGAGGCTGTTTGCTAGCTCTAAAATTTTACGTCAACATTTCAATTTTGATGATAAGCCTTATGCAGAGAGGACAGCTTTGTTTTTCTCTGGATTAATATGCAGCAATGTGGTATACTGTTTCCAGTGAGACTGCTGACTGTTTTGCTACACCATTTCATTTTCATCAGTTTTTCAACTATTTTGCAGGTACTGGGATGGAATTGCTTGCTCAAATAATTTGGGAGTTTGACTTACTTGAAATTCCTCTATCTCCTAATTGTATTAGCAAACAATGTCATTATTTTAATATTAGGAGCTTCTAAGTTGCTTTCAATAATGTATCATTTGATAATTTCTTTTAACTTTTCATTCTTCTAGTTGTGGCTACGACCGTCTTGAAGAATTTATTATGAGAATGTCTCATGACATTGTTGCTTAGAAATATGTTTATATCTCTGTTGCTCCATGAGAAGGGACAAGAAGAAAAGCTATTATTCAAAGTCACAAACAGAACAGCAAGAACCAAAACTCAGCACCACCTTTGGACTGTGAATATAGTTAAAACTGCCTTGACAGAAATGCTAATCAGGGATTACTTGGTTATTATTTCTCTTCTATTGAATACTGTCTTCTATTTTTTGTTAAAGGTTATTTTTTAAAGGAGAGAAAAGATTTTATCGTAGGAAGGAATTGTCCACTACTGTATCTCTATACAGGTTTTACTGAGTGTTTTTTAAGAGTTGAAATAAATGATTTGTTTCTTCTATTTATTTTTTAAAAATTTCTGATTGAATTGTGCAATACATTTTGGATGGAAAGCAATTGAAGTGATTTTTTTGATGATCTAGGCACTCTTGCTGACTATTTTCTCCTGATTTGATCTTGATTTTTTGCTAAAAGTCAATTCTATATGCTTTTGCCTACAATAAATCCAAATTGCCGTACCTCGTTTGTTTACTCCTAGCTTTTGTACTTATATTTTCTGGAGAAAAGTATGTTCCTGTAAATTGTAAATAGTTACTACATAACTGTATCATATGCTGATCTGTGACTGTTGACAGCACTAATATGAATAGAGCTGAGATGAAATAAAGTTTATTTACTGTATACTTTTGGAACATCTTTGGTATGATTTTTCTTTTGAAGGACCCACCAGTTTTGTTCTTACTCCTGTTGGAGACATTGTTCGCTGAAATATTTCCAGGCTGAAATCACTCTCATAACAACAGTTATTCAAGTACATTAAACTGTAAGAAGTCAATGGAGACATTTGGGTTTTCAAAGGGTCACAACCTGTGAAACAGACACGTGGTGAGCTGAAAAGCTGACACAAGAATGTAGCAAACAGAGAAGCTTGCTTTTTAGAAGTTCTAAATTATCATAGAATCACAAAGTGGTTTGAATTCAAAGGGACCTTAAAGATCATCCAGTTCCAAGCCCCCTGCTATGGCCAGGGACACCTTTCACTAGACCAGTATGCTCAGAGCCCTTTCRAGCTTGGCCTTGGACACTTCCAGGGATGGGACATTGACAACTTTCCTGGGCAACCTGTTCCAGTGCCTCACCATGCTCACCATAAAGAATTTCTTCTTAACATYTAATCTAAAGCTTTCMTCTTTCAGGTTAAAACCATTCCCCTTTATCCTGTCACTATCTGCCCATGTAAAAATTTGTTCTGAAGGGCTGCAATGAGGTTTTCTTGGAGCCTTTTCTTCTCCAGACTAACAGCCCCAACTCTCTCAGCCTGCCTTCATAGGAGAGCTATGCTCCAGCCCTCCTCTGATTATCTTTGTGGCCTCCTCTGGACCCACTTGAACAGATCCATGTTTTTGTCACACTGAGGATCCCAGACCTGAACACAGTACTGCAGRTAGGGTCTAATGGGAGCAGAGTAGTGGGGGACTATCACCTACCTCAGCCTGTTGGCCAATCCTCTTTTGCTGCAGTACAGGATACCATTGGCTGCCTGGGCTGCAAGTGCACATTGCCAGGTCATGTCCAGCTTTTCATTCACCAGCACCCCAAGTTGTTCTCCAGAGGACTGTTCCCAGTGAATTCTCCCAGTGTTTGCCCGGTCAGGACTCACTGAGGTTGCCCCTGACAAAGGTGTAGGACTATGCAGTTGGACTTGTTAAATCTCATATGTTTCTTATGGGCTCACTTCTCAAGTTTCTCCTTGTGCCCCTGGATGGCATCCTTCCTTTTGTTGTGCCAGCTGCACCACTGAGCTTCATGTAATTTGCATACTTGCTGAGGATGCACTCAGTCCCACAGTCTCTGTCACTGATAAAGACATTAGAGAACGCCAGTCAGTCCCAAGAGAGAGCCCCGAGGGACATCCCTTATCACTGACTTCCACTGTCGGAGCAACCATTTGTCAGGGCGACGGGAGAGACACAGAAACGACCTCGTGGATCTGGTAGAACACTCTCAGATTTATTGCGCGYATGGGAGAGTTTTTATAACCAGACTTTCCAATGGTAACAACTGTCAAACCCAACGCCTTTTCCAATGAGTATAACAGTAACTTAACGTTCATGAACTCCTACTAACGATATGTAATGCCTTATATGGTAACTCTGCCGTTGCAGGCCGCGCGTGCTGACTCCCCTCTGCCATTTAGATACATTAGCAGTTCTCACAGCCACAAGGGTACATGGGACTGGGCCCCACTGGAACCGTTACTGCACCTGCCGGCTGTTGGCCAACGGTGGCCARCAGTTCAGACCGTTCCAGAATGTTCACGGGCCTTCTCTCCCTTGACCAGGCCTTAGATAGGCCTACCACATTCCACCTGGACATAGACCCATTGACCGCAACTCTCTGGCTGTGTCCATCCAGCTGCTTCCTTATCCACTGAATAGTCCACCCTTCAAACCTGTGTCTTTCCAGTTTGGAGGTTAGGATGTTACGTGAGACCATATCAAAGGCTTTACAGACATCTAGACGGATGACATTTGTTGGTCTTTGCAGTCATTCCATCATAGAAGTCCATCCACCAGGATGGAGGACTATGCATTTTTGTTCTATTACATATTTTCTATGTAGTCTTTTTGGCATATAAGTTATGATCTTCTGAAGTGATACACAAGTATGCATTTTTATGCATATGCATATATGCAAATTTAACTCCTAGCTACTTTGATACTTAGTGTATCAATAACATCTGTAATGTGTATGTTAGTTTGCCAAGATAGTTCAGGGTGATCAATCGTCCATTAATATAATTTTTAACAAGTGCTTGAGGGGCAGCAATTCTCTAAGTTGCTCATCTCTGAACATAAGGGATGGGGTTTTTTCCTCTTTTTTTTTGCAAGTGCACTGGGATTCACCTTTTTTGTCATCTGCAAGAAAAGAAAACAATTTAATTTATTTGCATAGTTTGTTATCCTACTGAAACTTGAAGTCAAGCAATTTGAGTGATCCAAGGCCTATTGTGGCCACTAGCAGTCTCAAGAATGCATCTGGTTTTAAATTGTTTAAAGTTTAAAGGGAGAGGGGTTGCTTTTGATAATTAAGTACCAAGATGTACCAAGTACATCTTTATTTCCAAATGCCTTGTGTCTGGCAAAACTGTATAAGCTTTATGCTGCTTAATTACTAGTATCTTCTGGGGGGTTTAGGGGAAAGGGATTGAACTTTTTTATTTTATCAAACATCGAATGGATCAAATTTATTTTGAAGACCCAATATTCCTTGTAGCTGTTTTTAGAGTAAGCCCTTCTCTTTCCTGTTGTGTAGCAGAAAGGCATCTTCTAGACTRTCAGAGCAGCAATCTCGACAGGACTTGACATGAGTCTGAAAAAGCCTATTCCTGTCATAACTGGCTGCGGGTTTGTAGGATTTTGCTATTGCTATTATTACAGCAATGTAAAACATAGATTTGAGTTTCAGTTTTCCATTTAAGCTATATGTTGTCTTAGGCTTTGGGAACTTAAGTGCAGCAATCTGTTATTTTGACAGCGAGTATTATTACAATGGTTGCTTACAGTTCTCTTGTCCTCACAAACTGGTTATTTTTCACATTTTCTGGTTTTGTTATTTTTCCATTACAGAAACTAATTATGGACTGTACTTTGTTAAGCATGATTTAAATGCAGTGGCACAAACTGAAATATTTAATATTCATACAACATAGCATGGAATAAATAAGATTTTTTCCCTTAAGTAACCTAATTAAAGAATGCAAAAGGGATTATAGAGCCATTGTTTTTTTAAAAAAAAACTAGAATCAGGTGACCACTACCCAAATTCACATTTTGAAAAAGTTAAATGTTTGGGATTTTTTTTTTTTCCCTTCTATATATAATTCATCAGCAATCACATAACTATTCCTTAATATAAAGGGAAAGCGTGCTAAGTACAAGAGTTTTTCCAAGCTGAAGTTTTACCTGCTTCTAGATTTTCTTGAAAGAGAATATTTAAATAAGGCATTGCTTTAGAATTTAAATAAAGTTAAGGTGAAAGCATGAAAATAGGTGTTTCTCTTTGAGTAATGTTCTTTTTTTTGTTCCGTTGGAGTGTTAAATGGTGCTAGTAGTGCYAATCAAAGATTGGGCCGCCCTTTTAGCAAGGGCTAGAGGACGCCAGACATGTTCAGACTCAATTGTTAAAAGATGCATCTGCAAGAGAATGTATTTGGATTGTTTTATATTGAACCTTGCCTTAGTCTTTTGTTCAATATATATGATATTTGTAATTTTATTGACTCATATGCATGTGCACAGAAAAAAAATCAATAGATCCATTTATAAAGATAAGACTTAAAAGGTTTACTGAGCATCCTCTAGTGTCCTAAGGATTAAACATTTTTAATTTAGATCAAAAATACCAGGGATTTTATTGATGTATTATTTCAGTGCCTAGGTTGATATTTATTGGCAACATACTATTTCAAACCTTTTATAAAACACTATAGATCTATCCAGCTTCTAGTTCTGTCATTTATAGTACCTCTTTCTGTGATCTGTACTGAGATTTATTTTCTCTCCCATGTGGCATATGGTATCTGGCTCTTTCCTCTGAAGAGGATCTTCTTTCCTCTCTGAGGATCTCAGACTCTAAACTGGAATGAATTCTGACAAGACTGGCTTGATTTTTGTGTCAGGGAGGGCAGGATAATTAACATCTCACCTGATTTCATGTGCATTGTGACCAGCCCAACCAGGCTGGTACCAGTTTTGCTGGTGATGCTGCTGAGGACAGAAGCATGGCTTTCACCTGGGAAATGCAGGTCTCTAGGCACTCACAAGAAGGCTGGGGAAGCTTTTCTCTGAAATTGGAATTGTGGCTGAGTTTTTTTTTTTTTTTTTTTTTTTTGATGGAGTAGTCTATACCAAAAAGTCTCACTGCTTGGGCAGGACAGTTGCTGTCTCCATTTTGGAAGACATCCCAAGGCTTTTCTAAATTGCTAGTGTTACCTGATTGGTCTAGGAGTGTGTAACTTTATTCTAATAAAGAGATGCTATAAGCAACTCATTAGAAATCAGAGCCTGAACCATAGAACTGTGACATCAACATCCAAATTTGTCATACTTTCTTGTTAGTCTATGGGATTGCAGGGCTGTTGCTGTTAAATTCCTCCTAGAATCTCTATTACAGCAGGGCYAGTCACTAAAGTATGTGAATAACATTGCTCATAAACAAGAGAGCATGCTGTGTTATCATAATTGCCATGCTTATCTCTTTATATTATTATATTATATTTGCAGTGAATATCACTCTGAGGAGTGCAAATCCCTTGTCTTAAATCCATTGATTTAAACTGATTTATATCTGCCAAAAGTTCTGTCCTAGAGGGTGGGGGGGTTGAGGGGTTTGTTTTGTTTGGCTTTTTTTTTTTTTCCTTTTTTACTATTCATTTTTCTAAAATTGCTGGAGTCAACACAATATCTGTCTTGCTATCCAGATGCTTAAATTCAGTGGTTTTCACATTATTAAGCTGGATAACTATGCTGCTTCTGGCTTATCTCAGGCCAATAACAAGTCTTATAGAGTCCCACGGAGTCCCACAGTTTATTTTTCTGAATTTCTGTGTATGTGCAAYATGCACCAAATCAGGTCATAGCGTAGTAGAGAATTCACGAATAACTGAGTCACAGAAGGGTCTGTATCCCAGATTACTTGGTTAAAGCATACAACTTGCAAAACRTTTCTGTGTGGAGAACAAGTTTGGATTTCTCATCTCAAAGATGACAAATAGGTTATTGTTTGCATGAACTTTTCATGTAAGGAGTGTATGATAGTTAACATGTGGAATAACAAACATCGAATTGCTGCATAATGGAAAGCAGATGTGTCAAGAATGCCAAGCAAGATACTTGAAAGCTGTGGTGTAAACAGGACCTTTCAACAAGTGGACAAAGCTTATGTGACCACTGGGATCTAATACATTTTAAAAAATGGAGACTAAATCAGAAAGTAGCAATGCCACTTCAGTGTCTAAATCAGTGAGATTTAATATTGTGTAGAAAAATGGTGGATCACAGGATCCACCATGGGGCGAGTATGGGGCATGACTTTCTCATATCTAGTACATGTTTCCCACTTGTGATTTTTCTTTTGATGTAGTCATATGAGAAAAAGGAGACAAAATCCACTTGTATTTGGCTTAAAACCTAAAACAGTCTGGCTCCATTAAAGCTTCTGGGAGCTTTCTCAGGGTGAGATCCAGGCTGTTGAAAAGAACCTCTATCACTGGAGTTTCACTAAGACCTGAAAATCAAATGTAGCAGACTATCTATCTATCTATCTATCTATCTATCTATCTATCTATCTATCTATCTATCTATCTATCTATCTATCTATCTAATTGTATACCTCATATCTTTGTCTTAAGCTGTAATTGTATAGAAAGCTAAGACATAAATTTAAGGGCATGTAAATTGATATAATTTTTGCTAGTTAATTCCACATAGATTTTAACCCTATTTTTGATAACAGAATAGTTCCTGGTTTATAGTACTGTATTTGTTTTGTAGGTCTCATCATCAATTAGTCCTTCGAGTCTGGCCACTGTGCAGCTAGTGAGAAGGGTTATCTGTCTGTTAAGCAGCAGTTCTATAAGCTGTCATGGTAGTGTTGCTGATATGGAGACGGCGTGGTGGCTTTCCCTGCCTTGGGGAGTTGTTAGCCTCTAGCTGTACTCAGTATATGAAACAAGCAAGTTGAAATCAGTGGTATTTTTTCATGACAAGTGATGCTTTCAGAATCTCATAATTTAATCTCTTCACTGCAACATTGCAGCATGTTGGGTCACCTTAGGAAATTGTCCCATTTTTTAGGGAAACCTCTAGAAGAAGGGGGAAAAGCTGTTGGTGGTTTTTAACTCATATACTGACTGAGGCTAGGACTCAGCTACTTGAGAAAATGGTGATAAGGATCTTTTATGCCTCTGTATCTCAGATACACAAAATCTTGTCAGCCTGAATTTGCTTTAGAAACTGTGGTTTTTGTGGCAGATCTATTCCCCTCCTAATTCTGGACAGAGGACAATTGGTAGGAGAATTTGATTTATCATTTCTCTTTGATGTATTTCTCCAGTTGGCCTAGCACTTTTCTCAGAAGTTCCAGGGTTAACAGTAAAGAGGTAGTCTTCTAGGAAAAAACTCTCTTGTGAAAAGCCACCATTTCAGCATTCACCTCCTTTACTTATAATCCCCATTAAGTAATTAAAAAAGTTATGGAGAAGAGCTATAGCCTGGAACGATGTCTTTTGAAAGCTAGCAATAAGCTTTTCTCCAAACTGCATGATTCATTCAACAGCCTCATCTAGTCTGAGATTAAAATTCAKCCATGGGTGAGACCTCACTACGTAGACAAGAAACATTAAGTTAGATGAGACAATGCTATCAAGCAAGTCCAATTAAGAGCTTTCTTAGGTATGGGGGATATCCAGGAATTATGTTTTAGGGCTCTCATATACATGATTGCCTCAGTGATTCTTTAGGAGGTACTAGAGAAGCTAGCTTTAGTGTAGGGCAGTTAGTATTTCTGGAGTTCCTGTCTAGTCATCAGTTAGAGAGATGTTTTATCTCTTGACCATCTTTGAAAGCCCAGCTTCAGGTGCTCTGAATTGTCCACTGGTGGAGCTTCACTATTCCTTAACCATAGCTCTAGTACCCTGATAATCTGTCGACTTTCTTRCATGGTCCTGTGGGGCATCTGTCAGTGAACATAAAGGAAACAAGATTTCTTCATAATTTTGATTAAGAGAGGCCTCATGGAGCTGGTGTAGCTATTTTAGAGGTAACTACCTGAGATATGTTGCATGTGTGAATATGTTGCCACATGGCTTATTTTTGGAATCACACATTTTAATCCACTGGTCTTTCTTATAAGAAGTATATAACAAAATAAATACTGCATAGAAGATTTGATTACAGTATATTGCCAAATTAAAGTGTGTCTCCTGGTGTTATGGTGATAAAAGCTGCAATAAAACAGTAAAAGAATTCAAAATATCCATCAATACCTGAGCTGTGGTAATGAGGTTCAATTTGAGTTAATGAGCATGATCTCACTAAAATAAAAGTGCATTGTGACAACCCTACTAGTGAGACCAATGTTAGTGAACAAAAAAAAAAAAGCCTGTGTGTGTTTGACTTGCAACCTGTGTGTGTACATTTAAAAATATATAGTATATTAATATGTACAGCAAAACTCTATTTTTGACTACCTGCTGGCTGTCAAAAAATGAAAGGTGCAAACCATGATGACTACTTGCTGCTAGCAGTATGAAAGAAAGCCTGAATCCCTGTTCACCCCAAGCACATGCTTGACTTCAGGTGTGCCATTCAGTTCCCTTAGGTCAATGAAATACAAGCACGTTCTCATTTTTAAGCATGTACTTAATGAAGCATATACCATAGCTGAATAGAGACTGCTGAGTAAACGTCTGTTATCTCTGTATGAAAATGCAGAGATCTGGGTGTACTAGAGAAAGAAAAAAATCCACCCCAAAACAAATAAGAAAAATTAACCTGATGGATTTTTTTTCTTTTACTTGGCTCASATAAATTCCTTCAGTTATTGGTATACAGCATAAGATAAATGTTTTATAAATATGATACATTTTCATTTGGGTACAAACTGACTATAAATCAGTCTGAAATAAGCCCCACTACTGAAAGTCAGGGCAAGTGTTTAAGTGCAAAATTAGTGCACAGTTTTCAAGGGAGTAGAAAAATGGCTGGAACACTAAAAAAACTCGATTGCTGTTGAAATAGTACAATTCAAAAAAAGAAAATCCTTAAATACCTATGAAGTGACAAATGTTTTTTGCATATGAGGCTCTGAAAATTCTGTCTTTCCACTCTATTCTTTTAGCTGTTACTATGAGAGGATGATTTTTGATTAAATCATCAGCTTCTATMTCTTCCAAGATTGACATTGGCTTATCCAGTTGGTGTCTGGTCACTAGTGGTGCACCCCAGGGATCTGTGTAGGGCCCAGTCCTCTTTAGTAACTTTATCAATGATCTGGATGAGGGGATTGATTCTACCAACAGCAAGTTCATAGACACTAGGCTGTGCTGGAGTGTTGATCTGCTAGAGGGTAGAAAGTGTCTGCAGAGGGTTTCTGGACAGGCTGGATTGATGAGCTGAGACCAACACAATGAGGTTTAACAAAACCAAGTGCTGGGTCCACTTCGGCCACAACAACCCCAGGCAGGGCTACAAGCTGGGGACAGAGTGGCTGGGAAGCTGCCCAGTGGGAAAGGACCTCGGGGTGCTGGTCAACAGCAACTGAACATGAGCCAGCAGTACCCAGGTGGCCAAGAAGGCCAACAGCATCCTGGCCTGTATCAGCAATAATGTTGACCAGCAGGACCAGGGAGACTCAGCACTGCTAGGGCTGCACCTCAAGTGCTATGACAGTTCTGGGCCCCTCAATTTAGGAAGGACATTGAAGTTGTGGAATAAGCCCAGAGAAGGGCAACAAGGGTGGTAAAGGGTCTGGAACGTAAGTCCTGTGGGGAGCAGCTGGGGGAGCTGAGATTGTTTAGCCTGGAAAAGAAGCTCACGGGTGACCTTATCACTCTCTACAACTACCTGAAAGGAGATTGTAGCCAGGTGGGGATCAGCCTCTTCTCCCAGACAACAACAGGCCGGATGAGAGGACACAGTCTTAAGTACTCCCAGAAGAGGCTTAGTTTGGACATTAGGAAGAAATTTTTCACAGAAAAAATTATTAGATTTTGAAATGGGCTGTCCACTATCTCTGGAGGTGCTTAAGAAAAGACTGGATGTGGCACTCAGTGCCATGGTCTAGTTGGCAAGATGGTGTTAGGTCACAGGTTGGACTTGATTATCTCAGAGATCTTTGCTTCCTAACTGATTCTCTGATTCTGTC
This sequence comes from Malurus melanocephalus, assembly GCF_030028575.1. NCBI lineage: Eukaryota > Metazoa > Chordata > Aves > Passeriformes > Maluridae > Malurus > Malurus melanocephalus. The sequence continues at coordinate 170,206 of NW_026623503.1, forward strand.
TTCCATGCAGGTGAAACTTCTAAGATTCTTAATTTCTTTGGAAAACCCTATTATAGGCCTATGAAAAAGGTAAGAAAAGTAGTTAAAGAACTAAGAATAACAAATAACAGTACCAGCAAGAGAATAATTTTCCTACTTACCTCTTTACTTCAGTGGGAGGGCTACCTACAGCCAAATGGAGGAAGAGACTAGCAGGAATTCAATGTACATATTATGTGAGCAGATCAGTGTAGGCACTTCATTCAGTTTTTCAGCAGCCTGAGGGTTAAACCTCCTAGTGCAGGATCAGTAGCACACAAACATGAACTCAACCCAAACACGTTATCTAACAATAGTAATTAGTCTTGCATTTGATGCAGAAATTGAGGGTGACATCGCCTTAATTTAATGGGAGTAGTAGTGTAGAAAGGTATAGTTTTTACAACAGCAATCTAGATTTTGCCTCCAAGACTAGATACTGCAAGTGATTTGATGCCTGACAGACTGAAATTGTACTAGTAGAAATGTAGTTAGTTCTCTCAGTGTGGCTTTCTTCTTCAGTGAAGGAGACATTCACAATCTGTCTTTAGAATGAATCCACAGTAGAAAAAGAATCAAAGAGGATGCTTTTTATCTGCTAGGCAAGAAGAGCTACAAAAAGTATCTGGAAAATATGTAATCTAAGTTTGGTCTTCTGAACTCTTTGCAGCTAAGTCTGTAGGTGGGTTAGATCAGAGAATTCTGTGTGGGAAGTGACTGAAAATAAACTGCAGTATTATCATTGGGATCTGATCTACAAACAGAGTTACCAATCTCCTTGCATTGAGCATTTGCCAGAGAAATACGTGAAGAATGCACACAAAAAATCAGCAAATCTCACCATATAATGGGAAACCTTTAACACAAGTTCAGTAAAAACCTCCTTACTACTGAGCATGTAGTGACATAAATGTATGAATAATGAGAGGGAGAGGCAGCACTTTGTATTAATGAGATTATGGGATGCCTTCCCATTGTTAGCATGTCCCTGCTGATGGATGCCAGGGTGGGAGAAGGGAGTGTCATCCCATCCCCACTCAGCAGCATGTCTGCTCCCCACCTGTGGCTAAGAGCAAGCAGGACGGAGCTGAGGACAGGTAGAGAAGTCTGCACCCCAACAAGTGGGGCTCAAAAAAGATGGTCAAATAAGCTTACAGCAATTATAAGTTGTGGGTGCCTCTGGGAAGTGAAAATGAAGTTACTTGTGCATACAGACTTTTAAAACATATGGTAAAATTTCAACCACAGCACTAGTTTGATACGAATGGAAGGAAATACAAATGATAACCAGGGTCTTCATATTAAGTAAGGTATCGGTAACAGGAAAACCATATTGAATTCACCATGTGAAGTATAGGAATAAATTTATCTTTTTATATCTATTTGTACACACACACACACATATATGTACATATAAAAATCATTTTGAAATGTCATTTTCGGAGGAGAAGCCTCCAGGAGGACAACTTTTCTGTTAGCGCTTAGTTTTGATGAACAGAGTCTGTACACAGCTGAATCTGTAAGCATGAGGCATGAGGCATTTGTTTTCATTTAATTTTTCTTTCCACAGTCACAACATTACTGCACTGGACTTTCTTTTACTGAGCTCTACTATTAATTAAAAAGTCTTGTCAAGGGTGCTGTTTCACTGTTGATTCTCAATTTAGAGAAAACATTTCTAGTCTATAAATTAATCTGGAGACTGAGACCTGCCAAAATACGGTGTTTAATTAATATAGGTAGGTGTACAGTACAAATTAGCCCTTTGGTGCAGGTATGGAACCTCTCTAGCTGATACAATCATCAAGATTCATGCAGCGAGAACAGGGATATGGAAATGCTTATTATAGCCTTTCCTGGTTTGAATGATCTTTCACAAAGCATTGGCAAATGATTTAATAATCATATTAACTGAACTGTGCATTATTATCCTTGTTACTGCAGTTGAGGATTTCATCACCTAAACCTACACCATTGAGACAGGCAGTTTTTGTTTCTGTTTGGACTGCCAAAATTCCTGTTGTATTAACTCTTGTGAGATGACTTCAGTATTGGATGTGCAGTAAAAGAAAGTATGAAAGTACCATATTCCTATCCTTTCCCTGGATACTCTTCCTTGGAAAGGATGGAGAGCTGACATTTTTATGGACTGACACTATTTTGTACGAACCACTTTTAGCTGAAATAAGTCCTCCTGAGAGCACTCTACAATATGAAAGACAAGTGTTCCATTCACCCCATCTAGTTGTTTTGCTTCCCTCCTCCCTCTGGAGAAGGATGAACCCATTGCTCTCTCCAGCATATAATCTCACATTTCCTTTAACCTTATTGGAGAGCTGCCTGAGCATTGTTTAGTGCCCAGGAAATTAATTGAAAAGCCCTATCCCTTTCTTGCTCCAAAAGGCAAAAATGTGGCTTTGCAGTGTTAATAATGTCATTTGTGGAATTTGCTTAATCATGGCATATTGACTTTCTGCCTAAATCAGATTGCTTTTATCCATATTGATTGCACAGTTATAAAATCCCTGTGAAAATTCTTCTATTAAACATTATAAATCTCCCCGCTATTATGATGTAAATGCCCTGCTGTTTTCACTTGGTTCTCTAATAAGCAAATCAGTTCTTGCAGTTTGATCATAAGGCTGAAGTTACTGATTTAGTGACTTATCCTTTTTATTTGATAGTGAGCATTGTGCCACTCAGATTTGAGATGAAAATTTTCACTTCTCCATAACCCTGGTCATACTTAGATGAAGGAAGACTCACACTACTCCAACCTTTTTACAAGCCACTGTGTACAAGAGCACTAAATAGTTGTACCAGTAGGCTTCACACAGCCAATATAAAACACCTTGGTGACGGAAACATCCATTCCTCCATTGATGTCTTTTTCACCACCAAATTCTGTAGTTACTACTTCTCTATTTTACCTGTCCTTGAAAATTCCTATGCTAATGTCTGCTTTCTGACATCACAGTCAACATAAAAAGTGCTGTTTCTAAACAGCAACGTATACATCTGGTACTAGAGCACTTCCTCTGAGTGCGATGCTCAAAAGCAGTGATTGTGATCAATCTTCTTCTTGATGAGGATGCTCCCTTGCAGAAACAGGCTGTGCTTTTGAAGGAGCCACATGGATATCCTGAAACTGATGCAGGGAAGTTAGAAGTTACAGGATAACTTGTTAGAAACTGCTTGCTAAAMAGTATGTATCACTAACTGCTTGCTAGACAGTGTATATTGCTTACTTAA